>NW_020884872.1:67108793-67138119 GCF_003945725.1 Corapipo altera
GGGCCCGGCCGCCAGGGGGCGCCGGCGGCTTCCGGCGGCAGCGGTGGGCGGTGCCTCGCTGCCGCCGCGCGAACGCTCCCCGCGCGCCGCCGGGGGCGATGGCGGCGCCGCTGCCGTTGTCTGTGCCCTTGTCCCTATCCCTATCCCTGCCCGCGGCGGCGCTAGCGACCCTCACCACCCTCCTGCCCGTCCTGGTGAGAACCGCGCACCGCGGTCACGGCAGGCCCGGGGGGCTCCGTGGCGGGGGCGGTGCGCGGGGCCGCCCCGTGCCTGCCCCCCACCATGCGGAGCGGGGCCACTGCCCGCGGGTCGCGGTCCTGCCAGGGGGTCCCGGGGGGCTGCAGCGGGCCCGGGCAGGACTGGCCCTGGAGCAGCAGGTGGCACCTGGAGCCGTGCGGGCAGCAGCTGGCGGGGCTGCGCTGGTGCGGGGGTTGGTGCAGGCAAGGCGTCCGGGGACCTGCGGAGGGGATAAAGACGCCTTGGGAAATGTCCTGGTAACGCCCGCTCGCGGTAACCATTTGGGAAATCGCTGTGTCTCTGCGTGGCTGAAATACCCTGCAAGTTGCAGAAATTGGACACACTGGAAGGTGGAATTCTGCTGCCTGTCCGCAGTGCCACGTATGCCTCCTGCCCGGGGAGGTGTTGGAGTCCTCCTGTCCACGTATGCCTCCTGTCCCTGGAGGTGTTTCCTGGACGTGGCACTCAGTGCCATGGTGTAGTTGACATGGTGGTGTTCGGTTGTAGGTTGGACTCGATGATCTCAGAGGTATTTTCCAACCTAATTGATTCTGTGATTCTGTGTGTGGTGTTACCAAATAAAGTGCTCCAAACCCCAGTTCCATGGCTTTATTTTAGCTATTCATAAGGTCATCAGAGCCTCTTGTTTTGCAAGCACATGGCTGGCTGGTCATCAGCCAAGGCCTTGATTTCAGTGGCGCAGAGTGGGATCAGGGGCCGCACCAGTTTGTGTGCTTGGGATTACTTGGGGAAGGGGCTGTGTGCGCTTGGACCACAACTTTGGAGGCATCTGCATGCTTTGCAGTCAAAAATAGTAACAAACCAATGATGCTGACAGTGGTCAGACTAGGAGTAACCAAACGACATGAGAGGATTTTAGTCCTGTGTGATTCAATCAGTGGATGAAGTTCCACAGCATTGACCCACCTCATTATTGAAATACATTTGGTTGCCCTTGTAGCACATTCAACAGCTAGGTCAACTTCTAATAGAATGCTCAACAACTTTTCTTATTTCTTTTTCATCATAGATTTGTGCAGTTGCTTATGTAACTCCCAAAAAAATGTCAACCCTTCACCGACGCAAAGAAGAGAAATTCTTCGTAAGCACTGAAGGCAGGAAAGAACCTGTATGAAGTACACATGATCCCCCTACAAGGGAACTCTGTTGTGGTGCCTTCATATGATGAAGAAGACTGGTGTAAGATTTTTCTTGTTTTGAGGAAAAGAAGAAAATCTGTCTGTTGTTACTGTAATAATGCAGAGGTCAGTTATGTTTGGGGTAGATTCTGGCAGGCCAGATTATGTATCAGATTTTGGACACAATTTCCAGAAAACAGTCCAATTACATTGAATTTCAAAATTAAGTCATTGTATAACTTGATTTCTGCTGCAAAAAATAGCATGGGGCACTTGTAACTACGAGTCCTCTATTTTAATGGACCCCAGAAGAATGGTTGTTCATTGCTCCTGTAAATGCTGCAAGGCAAGAAGTAAAAAAAAAGACTTTTAAAACTGATTTGAGAGCTTTCCACCCTTTAAACAGCAGCAGCTTCAGACGAGCAGAAAAAAGGATGATCTCACAGGTTCGTGTTTGACATGGCCATAGATACGAGTACCTGATACTGAGTGAAGGCTTTCAGATGTGATAGAAATAATCAAACATGGTAGTACAGAAGCTGTCAGCTTGCTTAAGTAGATAAAGTCAGTGCTGGTTTTCAAGGTCAGTCATGAAGAATGATTTCTTTTTCTTTTAATCTTGTGTAGAGAATTACAAATTTCAAAATGAAAAATTGGTTCCTCAGAAGAAATATTTTTATCGTGCCTTTTATCATGTGCATGATTTTCTTCAGTGTTCTTTCTGCATTCAGAAAGGACAGAACTTTGAGTTGCAGCTGCTAAGCTTGTTTGCTGAAGGTAGTGTCGTATGAAAGAGTCGATTTGCTCAGCTTTGCTTTGTGGTTGTTCACAGCTTGCTTGTCCAAGTGCTTCTGGTGCTTTACCTGTTGTAATCTACTAACCTGACCTCCTCCACCTTTTCTCTAGTACCTCTTATGATGGATGAAGCTTTGGATTATCTAGAAAAAAGACAGGTATTTTCTTTTTGCATTCAAAATTCATTATATTTTGGTGTATTATGTATAATAAACAGTGATCTAGTTACTTTGTTATGTTGGTGTATATTAAACAGTAATACTTGGCTACTTAGAAGTAACACTTCGGTCCCTTATCAGTTATTTTTAGATCAATTGCAAAAAAAGTATTTTTAAATTAAGTAAAAATTTAATATAATGCTATGGGATGAAAAAATCTTCATGTGAATGTTATCTTTCCAAGACAAAGCTAAAGATTAGCCATACATTTAACTTTCTAAAATAAATACTTGTTTGTTCCAACAAGTTTCTTAAGTATCTGTTCTTCATTATGATTTGTTCTCTGGGTAAGAAGCCCATTGCGAAAGTTTGAGGATTTGTTCTTTTTGGGTTTTCTCAACAGTGATAATGTTCCGAGTGTTCATCTTTTACAACTGAATTGATTTTTCAGTTCTGGATGGTAGCGTGACAACCCAGTGTAATGGTACATTCATCAAGTATGGCAAAATTCTTTAATTATGCCATGTTAACAAATTTACTGTATCATATTAGTGTCAGTTGGCAACTATGAATGATTTAAAACCTGCTGGAGAGAAAAGAATAATGATGTTTGAAAGACCTACTACCTACTTAAGAAATTGGATTAAATATATTATTTCTGCTTTTATTTTCAAGAAGCGAGACTTATGAAGTCATAGTGGTTAATGATGGCAGTAAAGATCAAACTACAAAGGTAAGAAAAACAATTGTCTTCCCAAGCAATCAGAGGTGTGGCATTTTGTACTATGTTTGTGGAATGTAACAGTTTTTTGCATTTATATTTTGGTACTTGAAATAGTTGACAATTCAAGTTCATATTTCTGAGTGCTTTCTGTCATTGTTCTTTATGCATCATGGATGTCACGTATGCAGATGAATACACATATAATTCTTTTGCAAATTCTAGTTTTCTTGGTTGGCAAATGTGACAGCCATTTTCCTGCAGCTGAGATTCTCAGAATTCTAATCCTAACTTCAAGAAATTTCTTACAAAATACTCTATGTATGCATAGGGATGATGTGAATATGAACTTGAGGAAGCTAAAAAGTCTTTTAAAATACCCAATTCATACTATGATTGACAGAACATCTGACATAGTTCTTCTTCACACTCTTCCTGGCATTGTTGATTTAAAAATCCCTGTGTCAGTAGAAGTATTTTCAAAACAGTTTTGTATTCTTGTGGTTCAGCTTTGATGTATGTCACTGGAAAGGAAGGCTCGCTAACTTGAGGGCTTTTTTTACTACTGCTTGGAAGATGTTTGAGGTAGCTACTAAAATGCATACTGCTTTTTGATTTACTTTCCTTAAGTTTGTCCATTAAGGATTGCTCGTAAATATTTTTGACTACTGTGCATTCCTTCTGGCACCTCTTTTAACTGAGCATACAACGGCTGGACTTACAAGCACTCAAGACAACCTTTAGAAAAAATTAAGATGAGAAAACTCATGCTTTCTCTTCCTCACAGCATGGAACAAAATCTGCAGATTTTTGCAGTGTGAATGGGATTTTAGATCAATGTGAATTTTTCTTTAAAACCACAAACAGCAGCAAGACAAGTGATAAATAGGTGACTGTAGTAGAAAATTATATTTCTTTTATTAACTATTGGTGTTAATATAAAAGGTCTGTAATAGTATAAGTTAAATTAAGTTTGAGGTTTTTGGAGGTGGGAGGATGGGGTTTGGAGTATCCTGTTCTTTTGAACATGACTAGTTTCTTCAGTCTTCTTGTTTTGACTGTGAACTGGTTTTTATTTTCCCGAACAGACTCCAGCGAACACTGGCAATGTATTTGTGCTGACTGAAGTGGTTATACCTCTGTGCTGTTAATTTATTTTCTTTTAAAGGGTGAGCAAATGTAAACTTCTACTTTGACTCCTGGGTTTGTTTTATGGTGGTTTTTTTGTGTGTCTGTCAGGTTGCAATGGAGTACTGCAAGAAATATGGAAGTGACAAAGTGTAAGTGCTTTCTTCGGTAAAAAATCAAGGGAAAGGAGGAGCAGTCAGCATGGTAATAGATACTTTCATCTCCTTCTCTGTTTGAACCACCAAATATGCAGAAGATAGGCTTGTTCTGATTGACATTTTGAATTCAATGCATTAACAAAATGATTATGAGAAAACTGAGTACAGATTCTATAAATTAAAGCAAAACCTGTTTTTCAAAATAAGCTTATTTGAGATCTTGGAAACAGTATTATCTTGCCAGGAAGATCAATAATGAAGACATTTTTTTGCATGAGATTTCAAAGGGAAAAAAAAAACCTTGAATTTCATATTCATGTTAGTTCCACTTAGAAATAGACTTGTGTTTATAAAAGACAACCAAGAAAAAAAAAACAACAACCAAACTGTTACAGATTAAAGTTAAGTTTTTGTAGACAAAATACAGCCAAATTTGCAAACTTTGTTCTTCAGGACATAGATGTGTTTTTTAAAATGGCTAATAAAGAAGCATTCTCATCCAGCAAAGTTTGTTTTTACTGAAGCCCACTGTCATCACCCACACTCGATAGCAGAAACAGCACAGTTTATGCTTTCACATAGACATTATCCTCAAATCTTGTTGTCCTAAAAATAAAACAGCTGTTACACATTTTGAGGGAATATTTTTTCCTAAGATGAATAACACTTTCCTTTTACGAAAAGGAAAGTATTATCTGTGAGTTATCAGTGACTTGTCTTTATCTGTATTTTATGCTCTATCTTTAATGTGTCAATTTTATTTTTTTATGAAAAATGAATAAATATAGGAAATGGAGAGAACATTATATTAGAACATATGGAACTTTTGTAAGGTATATACTTCTGAAGTTATTTCAAGAGATGGAGAAAATCCTCTGTGTGATACACTTTTGCAGTGCCGAGTGTAGAGTGGATGTGTATACAACTACTTCCTTGACAGGGTTTTCCAAACTCACACATGCTTCGTTGTGACAGTACTTCGGTCAAACCCACTGCTAATTGTTTTCCTGTCTGGACCCCTTCAAAAATTGTGAAATTTTCCTGACCAAGGATATAGCAAAACAAGCTGTGAGACCTGTGCATCACAAACGTTTTGCAGTGAGACTGTGACTTAAGACTGAATCTTAAATTAGTTTTGAGAAATAGCTCTTGAATTCTCTTGAAACAGTGTTGGGAAAAACTACCTCTGCATCCTCCTTTCCATAGCTGAAATGACAAAGAAAAGCCATTCAGTGCAGTGGCAGCTGCTAATCACTGCTTCTTTTGCTCCCTTCTACAGCTGACTGTAGCAACTTGTTGACTTTTAGATTTTGGTTTGTGAAGCTTTTAGTTTGGAACCTTCTCTTCAGAGGGATTGTTAGCCTTTTGTGCTCATGCATTGTGTATCACTGTGGGACACCACACAGTGTGTAAAGTCTCTAGATGTTATTATAGGTTGGTAAATTGTGGTTAGTAGCAGAATATTAAGACTCACTTGTGTTGAATCTGTGAGATATCACTGTTCTTGTTACTACATTAGGTTTTTGGAGTCTTTTGCATCTAGCTTATGACAAATACTAATTTCAAAAGTGTTGATTTTTATTGACTATTTTCATTGGAGGGTGTCTTTAGTTCTCGGGGGAAAAAAATTCTTATGGCTGATGCAGATGGAGCTACAAAATTTGCAGATACTGAAAAAGTAGAAGAAGGTCTAAAAAATCTCCAGCCATGACCTGTGAGTATAAATTCTCATGGCTTTAGTTTAATACACATGCACAGAGATTGACCTTTGTAATTCTCTTCAACTTTTTTGAAATCCAGCTGAAGATGTAGGTGTAAGTCTGAAGACCTAAGTGTAAGCTTAGAAGCTTCAAGAATGGGCGGTCAGAAAGAACTTCCACAGAGTTCTTAACTGCTTTGCATCCAGTGGACCTACTTTAAATGCAGTACAGAATGCTCTATTTATTCTTCCTTTAACTTCTTTGAAGTTGTTCTGTTCTGTATAAATACCATGTGTTGCCTACTTAGTTTTCTTTGTTAACTGTTTTGTATTTTCATTTTATCTGATGTCATCCTGTATACCTTTAAGGATGCATCTTAATTTCACCTTCTTTTAAAGAGGTTTTCTTTTCTCAGGGTCCTTAGTTAAATGACAGTGTTTGGAAGAACTTTTATTGTAAATAAAAATTCAAAAACCTGTGGAACAAGAACACCTCCCTGGATAGTCATTCTTTTTTGAGAGCTTGACTTGAAAGAACTGAGGTTTATTTTCTGCTTAAACACATATGAGTGAGGTACTTGTAGCTAGTTTCCCAAAGTGCCAGAAGTGATGTGCAGGCTTCCAGCCAGAGCTGCAAGGGATGTACCTGTGGAATGAGTCATAGTCTGTGAGTTCAGAAGCACAAGTACAGGAGCCAACAGGCAGCAGTGTGACCCTGATGCTTTTTGCTACGAGGGCAGCAGCAGCTGTAGATTTGAGAGATTTTATGTGAGAAACAGTAGCACGAGAACAATGCTAAACTTTTCGTTTTCATTGCATTTATTTCATTTGAGGTTATATGTTTTTCTAACACCATGGCATTTTATTTGTTTGAAGGTACATCAGTGCAACAAGTACTTCATTCTGTTACCCTTCCATTGCACAATATTTAAGGAAAACATTCAGTTCCTAGGAATGCTGCATGCTTATCTGTGCTGTTAAACATATATACTGTATTCCTACAGTAAGCAGTGTAAGCTAAACCAAACCTGAATAAATTGAAGTAATTTGTATGCGCCATATACAAACTGTAACAAACTTCAGATTATCTGTAAACTGTAGAAAAGACTGATTTAGGCTCAGAATTTAGCAGTAGAAGAAGTGCAGCTAGAAGAAGCAGAAAAGTATATACTTTGAGGTTTTATATGGTTCTCAATACAAGATTCCACTGATTCTGAAATACTAGTTTAAGTGTTTCAGAATACTAGTTTAATTTATATTCCTATACAGAACCAGATGGCTATTTCCTGTGGTTCTAGAGCTTATCTACTCTACAGATTTTGCAATTAAAGAATCAATATTTGTAAAAGAATGGAAGCTAAAAATAAGGAAAATATTGTCATAAGTGTAGATTGTGATCCATCACGTACAAAGGATGTGTTCTGGATTTCAGGCACTTTGTACTTGTTTCAGTCAGTGTTCCAATTTATGGATTTAATTTTTTGAGTTCAGAACATGTCACGAACAGAGCCTCTAAACCCTGATAAAATTGGTAACTAGTAACCAGTACTGGGGCTAGAGTGGAAGGAAAATGAGTTCATTTATTACTGATTCCCTTCCAGTGCAAGAGCTTGACCTGCAGATCTTGAAACCTGTTTAAAGTGATTTAAGGATAATTAGCAGCCAACTGTTTAAAGAGTATCTCAATTCTTGGTAAAGTGGTGTAATTTTTCTGTATTACTCATTGTAAAATTTCTGAGTTTTGAACACACAGACAGTACTGTTCTGTGTGTGGCTCTTGTGGAATAAACAGTGATGCATAGGCACATGACCTTATCTTGCATCTGGTTTTCTGATGTCTTGGCAGAGAGTAGTTGACAAAGTACAGGCATGGGACTTGTATTGCAACAGACACGTTGCTGGGCTCATTTTTTCAGCATCATTGGATGTGCTCATCATGTTGAATGTTTTCAGGAGTAAGGTTTGTTTATACTGATGCTTAATACTTGAAATAATTCTAAAATATATACACAACTGCTAAAATAGTTACAAAAGTTCGAAGCAAGATACACTGATAATGTTCAGAAATTTGAACCCAGGAAAAATGCTTCATTGTATGATCAGGTACCGAACGCAGATAAACTTTCTTCAGTGCACTCATACTTCTTTTCATCTTCGAAGGTCTTGCTACATAGGGGAGAGGACTTTTATCTTTTCATACAAAAGTACAATTTTTAGGATGTGTCTGTGCTCTGTTTCCTGTTTCTCCACGTATTTCTGATTTTAATAAAGGAATCACCAACTGATTGGGTAGAACTGATTTGTTTGAAATATGTAGCCCATTTCATTTCGTCATCCAGCTGTCCCTAGTCTGAAACAAAAATACAGAAAGACTACTACAGTGGGAAGAAAATACCCATTCTGTAGCGCAATAGGTATAAAACAGTTGCAGAACAGTCTTTTAGATGTTGGGATGTCTCTCTCTACTTAGTGGCATCTAAAACAGTAGAATGAAGCTGTGATAAGCAGCTGTATAGGATTTATTGAGACCAGAATTTCACCTTAAATTCAGTCTGAAGACATCAAGAATTCTGTTCTGCCTCCAGAATTGTTAATGTACTTTAATGAATCTAAAATATGACAGGTATAAATAGTCTTATGAGTGATAATCATAACCCAGGAACACCTTTTTGTGAAGTGCACAGTTTCACTGTCTGACAATCATGCAGCCTCTTAGTGCTTCCCTTTTGGCACTAGTGGCAGCCTTGTGTTCTTGGTCACAGAGCCAAAGAAACCACACCAGATCCACCATTAACCTGGGACTGGAGCACTTTTTGAAAGGCACAACCTATGGATTTTAATTTAAGCCAAAGGCTGTTGCATAATAAGCTGAGCATCTTCTCATTTTTCAAGTGAGGTTCTATATTGTTAGGTTTGAAGGCATCTCTTTTCACCCAGAGATGCTTACCAGTTAAATTGATGGCTCCTAAAGATTTTACATGATACTTAGTTTGCAGTCTTAGATACAATCGCTTAAATTGAGCTTAAGACCAGCAGCGAGTTCAGAAGTGATTTGTAGATCAGAGTTCTGGTTGTTTAGGAACTGTCTTGAATAAAAGACTAAGAGCGACCTCTGCAAATCCAAACTTCAGCCTCTGGAGTCCACGGACAAACTTATCTGCATGATTATTGCATCAAGAACAAAAATGTAACCAAAGAGTAGGCTGGGAGAACACTTACCAGGAACATAAAATATATCTCTGAAAGCAAAAGAACAAAAGAGATGACTGTGTAACATTGCTGGAAATATAAAATGAAACATTATCTTGCACAGTAGCCTTTACTTAAGACCTGATTTTTACTTGGTCCATCGTATACTGCAAAAAGGTGCATTCTCCAGTTGCATTTCTTAAGTGCCTTAACGTGGTGTGTGCAAGCTCTGGAGATCATTCAGTCTTGAATGAAAGAAGTTGGGTGGTAAATAACAGGAGATGCTCCCATCTGAGTTTTTTAATAATTAAAAACTTTTTCAATTTTTGTGTTGGACTAGCAGCTCGAACCTGTTTAGTTTAAACCTGTTTAGTGTATTCTTAAGAGTAGCACTTTATGGTGTCCTGCTGGCTTATTGTCTGTCTTGGTAACTTTTGAATTTATTGCATCTGTTCAGCCAATTTTTAGAAAAACAAGAGGACTAGACAGAGGGAAAAAATAGCTTATAAGTGTCCAGTGAAGTACAGTGTGTAACATGCCATGCTCTTCCTCCTTTACTCTTCTTTTCCTTGCGGAATTCCCAAAGAATCGTGCAGAAGATACTGTGGTCTTCCCACTCATTATTTGAAATCCAGGTGCAGATTCCTGCTTTACTTAATAAAGCATTTTTCCAAGTGAAAAACTGCTGTGAATTGGGGAAAGAAGAAAAAAGAACTTGGGACTTCCCTTATCCTAGGCTGTGCTTGACTGGCAAGTCTTTCCCTTTCAGCTGTAATTTTGTTTCACTGTAACAATTGATACCTTCTATTTTCCTCCCAATGCAAAACAGAAACAGTTTACAAACTTTGAAAGCTGTCACAAAACAGGATTATTGTCCTGTAAGACAGCTCTGTTCAAGCACTTCACTCATCACTTAAATGAAACCATCTTACTTACTGCCTTTTGTCCACAGCGCTCTTATTTTCAAACTCGTCTTATGTACAGGTTCCACTTCCTTGTTTGTTTTCTCTGTGTTAAAGAGATCAGAGACACACAGTGAGGATTTAAAAGTCTAACCAGAGAAGCTGCCTTGTAGACTTTCTCAACTCTTCATATAGAACAGTGGTAAATTGTTCCTTTTTTGTTGGTTTTTTTTTTTTTTTTTAATAATTGAACATGGTTTGGAAAAGTAATTTTAGTATTGCAGCTACTATGAAGCATGTCATGTCTGACTATAAATCCTAGCTGCTCAGTTTAATCAGTTGTAGTACTGCTTGCATGGCAGCTTAGATTTCTTGTTATGTTCAAATATCCTGGTAATTGCTAGAAATTCCATGTTCTTTACAATTCAGTACTGCTTAAGCAAAACCTTTTACCTAGAATCAATATCTGATGTTTGTAATTGCTGAAGACTCAAAGTGAAAACAAATGCTTATTCTTTTCTTATTTTCTTTCTAAAATATTTGATGAGAGGACTACTGATAGATATCATAAGTCTAAGACAACAGAAGATGATTCATAGTCTTTGAATTACTTTAGAGCTCCTTTTGTTGTAATTTAGCTAGAACATTTCCCTTATGAGTGATACAGTCATGAGTACTGTTAAGGGACTGAAACACTGTTTCCACACAATTACTATAATTTCTGTAAATTTCCTGCACCGAAATTGTTGCTAAAAAGGATAGTTTAATTAAGTATAATCAAATATTTTCAAACTGTTGTCTTCATTCAAGAAAATCTCTCCTGGGCTACTGCTTGCTGACAGGGAACAGAATTACTGAACAGTGTTCCCGTACAAAAATGAGTGCAAGCCTACAGTGCCTAGTCAATTCCAATACATCTAGTTTTAGTTGAGGTTTGGCAGTGATAGTTGAGCTACATTGCTCCTCCAGAATGAAATTGTGAATGTAGTGTTTGGGCACACAAGTGTGGAACACAGAGCTTCTGTTGTATGGAATCTGTAACTGTGAGCAGTCAATGTTCAGAAAATCACTGTCTCACTTTTCTACCCAAGTGGTTTGCATATTGCTTTAAGGAAACTATAGCTGAGCCAGAAGTATGATTTGTGCTGCTGTCTCCAAACCCAAACTTGATCTGTAAAGTTCTGTAAATTTCACATAGAGGGATTTTCTAAATACATGGTTAAACACATATGTGAGATCCAGAAGTGCACATCCCAAAATTGCCGTATTTAACTTCATTTTATAAATTAAGTTCTTCAAGAAGAAAACTGAAAGAAATAAATGGGGATAATAAGTTTAAGCTGTAAAAATGCAATCTTAACTTTTATTTTTTTCAGACTGAAGATTCTGATTCTAATTGCACTTACTGGTTATATAAAGTGTTTTCTACAGAAAAAATCTTCACAAGTTTTCTTCTGCCGCTTCAATTTTGTTGCACCAAAGGAATGAAAGAGTAAAAATAAATGTGCTGTACCCCATTATCTGGGAATAGAGGCAATGAAAAAAGGATATTGCTGACTTATAGTAATTATATTGTTGATGTGTAACACACCAGATTTTCATATTTTAGTTCATTGTGCCTTGTATGTACTGCTATAAAATTGGCCTTCTAGTCTTGCACTTTTATTTACAGTAATCCAAAAACTAATCCCTTATTTATCAAAAATGTACTGGTTAGTGAAGAGGAACATTTGTTTTGTTTGTCAAGGAAAGAATAACACAAATTCTTCCAATAAAGAAGCTCTTCAGATAATTCCAAGTCACAAATTTGCCTAAAACAACAATAGTTTGTTTGGGTTTTTTAGTTTGGTTTAATTTTCTGCTAAAACAGGAAATATATTGTCTGGTTTTATCTTCATCTGTCCATCAACAGTCTCTGTGTTTCCCTGCTTCCAATTTCATGTTTATTGGCTAATTTAAACCAAATCTGGCAGAACAGTAGAGATTTGAAGATCAAAAGCTTTGGCAAGTTTTGTGGAAACTGAAACTCTCTTAGAGGAGAGAAACTCAGATTATTGCCACCGCTGAAGAAAAAAAACTACAATAAAGATTCAAAAGGTACTTACCAGCTTCACAGCTAGTCATTTAGCATGTGCAACTGGAAGATAACTTGTCAGTGGACAAAACTGAGTACTGTCCCTTTCCCAGTTAATATTTATAAGACCTGGAAATAAACTGGGACATGGGGAGATATGGGGGGGATATGGGGAGAGTGGATAAATTAAAAGAAATTATAGTCCTAAGTTAAATGTCAGTGTTGTACAAACAAGTGCAATAATTGCAGTTGGAAATTAGATAGGGACGTCAAATAGTTGTCCCACAGATCTTCCATAGATACTTTTGAATGTAATTATGTGAGAATCAGAAATAGACCAGTAGTGGAAGCCTTTTCTTTTAAACAAATCTGGCCCCTAATACCTTTCCATTGCATAACGTGTGTAAAAAGGAAAATAAAAACTGGTTAGATATTGTGTCATAGAGGTTCTGTACCTACCACGAGTATGAAGACATAAGAGTAAGAAGTAGTCATCAGTATTGTATTTCTGCTGGAACCTGGAACAATGTGGGGTCCTCAGCTGTGTTACAGAACAACTCATTCATACTGAGACCAGAATGAGTTGCAGAGAAACCACTATCTTGATATTGGGTAAAAGGCTCTGAAAGCTGGGTTTGTTACAGCCTCTGCATCACTGCACTGGGGCTATTCAACATCTGAAGAAATTGTTTGATTCTCTTGGAGTCTTAAAATCCTACAAGTGAAGTGCAGCTCTGTTAGGTATTGAAAGAAGAGTTCAGGGTGGTCAGAGCTCAGATGTTCTGGGAATAATGGAGAATAATGGAGAGTGCTGGAAAATATTCAACAAACAAGCATCATTTAATCGAATAAAAGCCATCTGAGAGCATCCTGGTCCTTGAGTCTGTCGAGGGCTCCCCAGCTGCTGCACTGGAGCATGTGGTGAGCTGTTGAAGGGAATGAATGTGAGGCTTCTGCGAAAACCAGATCATCTGTCCTGTCTGCTCAAGTTTTGTCATGCTTGGATTTTTTGGGGTACTACAATGCTAGGTGAATTCTTATGTGAGCACATAACAAATATTTAGACTAAAATTCATGCAAAACGTGTTTACTCATGATGTTAATATAAAATTACTATAAAATCAGCTACCTAGTAATTCCTACCTGCTTAGACCTTCACTTTTTTATGCTTTCTTCATGTTTTCCATTCCAGTGGACATTGATGGCAATATCACCTCTTTAATGTTAAAAATACTAGGAAACAGACCACATTTTTCTTCTTGCTGTGGTGAATTTGATTTATAGTTGCTTATATTTAGGAAATCTTGAAAGCAAACTGAAGTATACAAGGAAAAATTACAGTTTTATCATTATGGCAATAAGGATCATGTAACACTTTTTAAAGAGAGACCAACAGATTTCCTAGAATATTTTGTTAATCTAACCTTAAAGTTTAGAAAGAATTTGAAAATCAATAGATTTTGCAAACTGTTTAAATATCCAATATTAAGTAGTAATGCCTAAATCCTAAACAAGCCTTTTAGTGAGTGTTCTCATTGTCTTTTTGTTTAACTGTTCTTTGGAGAGCTGGCTCTGTATATATGAATGCAAACCAAACATTCTTGAAATTTACTTTCTAAATAGCAGTGTTTTGACATTAGTTTGAAATGAGAGCAACCTTCTGAACTGAGAGCATATGCTTTGTGTTTTAGGTTCTGAATCTGATTACACCATTAATCTGTTTTTCAGAAATGGATGGAGCACATTTTTTAATTTAAGACTTAAAAGAAAATTAAAAGAGATATTATAAAAACATAACAGAGACAGTTGTAATTACTTCAGGCTACAAAAGAAGGTCTAGCTCTGCATCTACAGTCTTGACTTGAGAAATGTAACTGTGTTAAATTTTGATGCACAGGAGAAATATTGGAAAATTAAATGGTCTCACTGGCAGAATTTTCCTATCCTAAATTTGATCATTGCTTTCTTCTGACAACCAAACAAAATTATAAATTTCCTTCCAGCTAGAAAATGTCCATCCTTAGGAGAACCAGACATAGCAGCGATTACTGTCCTACCTGGAATAATGATAAAAAACATAGTTCTAGTCCTGATTTGGTTGACAAACTTTTGTGAAGTTGCAATTTATTATGATATTACCCAAGCCAGCAGATCACTGGTTAGATCAAATGGTTGCTATTACTTTTGTCTATAAAAGTTGCCTTGTGCACTGAACAAGCCATGCTGTTTCACTTTTAAAACTGGAAAGATCAATATAAAAAATTAACATTTGTTTATCCAGTTTGTCACTAATCTCTAAATGTGACTCACCATATAAAAATTACAGAAAAATAAGCATTCATATTGCTACAGGGATTTTTTTCCCACTTCTTTGGCATTGTAGACCAACACAAGCAGTGGAATGAATTTTTTTCCTGGTTTTCTGCATGGCACGTAGAATTGTTTATTAATGTGTAATCAACACAAAAACATTTTGCTATTTTAACTTTGTCTCTTTTGTTTTACAAAAAGTCTTGCTCCTGGCACACATATGTGGACTTTCAAAAGCCCTAGTTTAGCTAGAGCAGTGCTGGCAGACTAACCCATTTGACATCTTGTTTCATTCTCAGACCTCTTTGATTATTGGAATTTTTCTCTACCCATTAAGAGTTTACTGGAAAACCATATCATGAGTGTACAAAAGTCCTGAATTCCAGTTAAAACTTTATAACTGAAGGTCTGAATTTATTTTTTGAAACTCATAATATAGGACCAGGAAAAAAAGAAGAGTCCTAGTGCAATTTTAAAATACAGAATAATTTTTCAGGATACGTATTTTATAAGCTCAAGCACTTTAAGTGTTCAGTTTAAAAGGATGGAATTCAATTAAACACCTACCAACTTGGTGTTCAAATGAATTTTAGCCAGCATTGTCTTAAATCGTAACTTAACCAAAACACAACTACCTGGAGAAATTTTTCTTTATTTTACATTACATATTAGTGTCAATTAACACTTAATGGAGCCACTGTTAGAAATAGATGGGGAAATTGTTCACACCATATATTTTTGTGTGTCTAAATTTTGGATCTAAACTTAGCTTGGAGCCTGAATTCATTCAGGCTGGAGCCAAACTTGCATATTCTGAGCTGTGTGTCCCTCTTCCAAGAGGCACCTACTTTGAGTCTCTGCAGCAGGATGAAGTATGTGGTGTGAGTAATACCTTGCTGTTATTAACTAGTCACAAATGGCTTCCTGGCAAATCGCACTCACCGACTCATCCACTGGTGTGGCTTTGATCTCCTCTAGGACGGGCTCCATGTGACATACCCGCACTTAAATCCTGGCTGTGGAAGCTCCTGTATGGTTCTTCTATACCATCTGCGTCTGGTGATCTGCAGTATGGATGTAATGCTATCAGTGTATTGAACATACTGCTGTCTTTATTCTCTGATTAACTATTCTGGTATACTGAAAGGTGGTGGGGCAAAGGGAAGGAAAAAGATACCCCAGTGATATTCTACTAAAGTCATTCTCCCTTCAGCTTTGAATAGGTTTTTTTTTTAATTTTGGGGTATGTTCACTGTTACCCAAATGGCAACCACATGTAACAATATTAGTGGTAAACCTGATTAATTTCTGTACTTTTAATCTTTTACTTTGAGCACTGTAGTTCACAGAACTATTTAATGTTGTTGTTCTGTGATGTATATGCTGACATTCCAGTAATCAGTTGTCCACAGGAATTGCTGCAAATAACAGTTCACTAGGCTAATACTTTATGTAGTAATACTTTTAGAGGAGCTCATATAGTCTAATTCATCAGACAATTATTCTGCGTCTCTTAAGATTTTTAGTCATTTAAGTAGTAAGTATTACAAAATTAGATTTAGTCTTAATACACATGATTCATAAACATTCAAAGGTGAATACATGGGCGTTTTGGCTTACAAACGTAAAATGTCAGCAAAAAAATTAAATAATATAACTTCAGCAAAAGAGACTGTGGCGTAAGTAATGAAATAATATTCAGGCCTCATTTAAAGAAAGCAGTAAAATGGCACGGCTGCTTTGAGCAGATTCAATTCACCAAGGAAAAAAAATGTATTCCTGTAACTGTTTTGGTGACAATTAAAAGGTCTGTGTCCTGATCGAAATCAAATTTAGAAAATAGCTCTAAACTCTCCATACACAGTAAGCGTAGTCTCTGTAGATAACATTTGTTTATGCTACCTTTGCAGCACATTTCAAAGTCGACTGCTGTTGTTGCATTCATTAATAGTTTTGCAAAAATACACTGCTAAAAAGGAGAGGGTGGTTTGAGGTAGAAGGAAGTAACATCTGAACTCGGCTAGCAGCCTGCTAAAGTATGACTCTGTGCCTACTCTTGGTCACCTGTCTGTCTCTTTCTACCCTTTCTGTAATGTTAAATGGAATTACCAATGACTTGAATTCAAGCAACCCTTGAAGCATGAATGAATAATGTGAGGGTTTTATTGCATACATTTTCTCCAGTAAGAGATTTTTTTTCATTTTAAAAGAAAAATGTCTCGGACTTAGCAATGAGAATTTAAGGAGAATCTAAACTTATGAAGTTACTGAGAGAAAATGTGGACTAATGTTGAATCGTACTTGACTGCCTCACAGCTGCATTTTCAAGACCCCTCTGTAAGCTGGCCTTGAACATCTGTTCCCTTGACTTCAAACTGGGAATCTTACCAACAGCTTGGCTAAAATGTTTCTAGTTCCTTAACCTTCAAGGTTTAGTTTTCTGGGGAAAAAAACCCAAAACCTCTGTATTTGAATATATTTTGAATCTAGTAGAAACTACATGTGGAAGGCCATTGACAGTTTTTTTTCCAATAGGGACCAGTATTTTAAAAAGCTGCTTAAAACTCATTTAAGGAACAAGAACATCCCTAGGAAAAAAAAAAAAAGACCTAGCAGTCAGTAAATCAAAGAAATTTAACAAAAATCACCAGAATCTTCATAATTGGGATTTGCATTCACCCTTGTCAATAGTAACTACTGGCAGTTTCATATGCTGGTTTTTACATGAGCATTACAAGCTGCTAAGCTACTTGTCTGATATCAAAAGCTTCAGTGCTTCAGGTCCAGAAGGCCCATTTGAGCATGCAGTTGCAACAATGAAACACACAAACAATTCTCTGTGCAGAGAACTGAGAGGATTGAGGTATATTTTGGACAAAGTGGGCAGAAAAGGGCAGCTGATTTACAGCAGGATCACCTCCCCAGTTCATTTTGCTGCACAACCTGCAAAAATTTGTGCCAGCAAAAAACACAGGTGTCTCAAGAGGGTTTCTGTGTTGTGCTTTAAATGGTCACTGGATAAAGTAAAACTGTTGTTCAGGTTTTGTTATGCACAGTAACTTAGGTAATTTCTCACTTCTGTGCTGCTGCCTTGAGTTTGTTGACTTAGAAAGTACAAGGAGAAATCATCAAATCGGCATAAAGCCACAGCAGGTAGTTGTCCCCTTTGATGAAACTTCTAAAGATGTGGAATGACACTGTATGTTTGACTGCTTGGTCTTCATGGTCTTTAAAAATGGTTAAACTATGATAGCAGAATGCAGTGAAGTGTTGTTGTTACTGTTGTAATATTGTATATTGCCTGTGTTCTGAGATGTTCAGTCAGGGAAATAAATTTCCCTTCCATGTGCATCTGACCTGTAGAGCACTGATATCAACTGCATAACGGAACAATTAGTTCAGTTATGCGCTTTATACCAATTAAATCAGGCAAGGGATTTAATTAACATTGCCACTGTCTTTCTTCTAGAAATAAGTGTGACTGTATTTTCTATTTCCTGTTCTTCTTCAGGGCATTTGACGTGGAACTTCTTTATATAGCCCAGCACTTGAAAATACCTATAGCAGAAGTTGCTGTCAACTGGACTGAAATAGAAGGTAGGCAAATTGTTTATATTCTTGTAAGATTCCTTACATGTCAATCCAGAATAAAGTATCCAGTGGTCTGCCCATATTTCACTCAGTTTTGGTAACACACAACGTTCTTTCCATGCAAATTTTGGACTTCCTGTCCTTGCCAGCCTTCTTCCATGGCTTGGTACAGGAAGAGTAGGTGAAGGAGTAACAAGGGAGAGAAACTCTGCACTCCCACTGGAGGCAAAAGTAGGTAGTTATACTGCTAGGACAAAACACTACTTTAACATGTCCTCTTGCTATAATGTGTTAATACAAATAGAGCAATTGTAAAACACTGTGCAGGAAGTCTGACCATCATCGCTTATTGATTCAACTCCACTTCACTGTGTCTTGCCTTCCAGAATTCTCAGCTCTTAAGGCCTCCTCTGAGGCAGCATCTCTTCTGAAGATGTGATGTTCTTTCAGACCCATAGGGAGGTCTCTGACACTGGGTTACTGGAAAGTATAGCTCCATGCATATTTTGTCATAGCAAAGCCAGCTGAAGAGGTACTGCTGGCATCTGCTCACTTACCTCCCATCAAAAGCAGTTCCTCCATTTTTTTTACCCTTTTTGTGTTTTTTGTCTTTTCTCAATCTGAATCTCTTCCCCTCAACACAACTCCTGAACAACAGACAGTACAATGAACTGCAGTGATGATGAAGGGTGCAAGTAGAGAAAATCCTGAGACAGCTTTGCTAGAAAGGAAATGCTTCCTTTCGATTCAGTTCCACACGTACATTACACCTATCACAAATGTTAGCAGAGATGGAAGAAGGCTTGGTTTCGTGGTGTAGGTTCCTTACTTGCCTGAAGATTGGCACATTCATATTACTGCTGTAAGATAAGGTGGTGGTCCTCTTCTCCAAAGTTGATAAAAAGATCATTTGACTAATTATTGGTGTTCAGGTTCCTATTTACTTGAATAAAGCCCTGTCATGGAGAAGACTGTGCATCTTGTCACATACATGGAATTATTGTGCTGCGTGCAAGCTAGAATCTCCCACTTGCGGCATAATGTTATTACTATAAAGCAATAACTCTCAAAATATAAATTTTTATTAATGTTAAGATCTAGGTTGTGTGACTGAGTGTGCTGAGAATGCAGAGTTTCAAGACTGCTTAGGTGTGTGTCTTGCCAGTGATCATTTTTTTCTGATAATGTCCTGATTTTCTTCTTCATTAATCACAGGTTCTAAGTTAGTAGAAGTTTGGAGCTGGCTGCAGATGGGCAGGGATCTTCTTTTTATATGACTGCGATATATGACTGGTGCCTGGCAGCTTGAAAGAAGAAAATATAATTAGGTTATTTACATTTTCCAAATATATTATTATATTTAATGGAACATGAGAACAGTTTCAATCAAGTGAAGTAGTGATGAAAGCTGAGGTAATTTGTCATTGCTCCTCCTCTTGTATGTTTAATTTTTGCAGCATGTATGGGTTTTGTAAGATTGCCAGCAGGAAATTTGTACATTTTTAAAAGAGAAAGCATTTCAAAAAAGATTTTCTTACCTGATAATCAGTTTTTATTTTATTAAATAGTAGCTTTAACATGTCTTATAAATTATTTCAAATAAATATATCTACTTTTGTCTCATCACACTTCTGGAATTTCCATATACATATTAAAAAGAGGCACTCTATTCTGCATTGTGCAATGTTGTGTCGTGAATGACCTCAACCATTTGTTTCTGTGATATCTGGAAATTTTAGGCCATATTGCAACTTGGAATTATCATTCATGGTTCACACTGATGCATGTTTAGATTCAATGTTATGGGAAACATTAATGGATTTTACTGAGTTATAACAGTAATGTTCTTAAGGTTGTTCTCAGGACTTTTCAGTAGTCTCTTAAAATTCCAGATGTTTTTGTCTGAAGCTGAAATAGTTTTCCTGAGATCAAACTGCAGATCATGTGCAGATTGTAGAAGGTCCAAGACCAAGCACATTTAGGTTTAAAATGTTGTCTTTTATAAATGTGTTTTGTTCGTGTGTACTAATTATTCCTACCTACTCAAGGCTAGAAGTCCTTGACATCTAGAGGTCTGAAGTGAAGAGGGTATGGAAAGCTAGTTCAAAGCATGCAAAAATGAGACCCAGTGTACACTGGGGGGGCTGTGCATTAGCAATACCAATCTGATGTTGTCACACTTCAAATGAGATCAGAGAGGGAGGGAAGGGTCTTGAGTCTTTCATAGTAATGTCATACTATGTTACAGTACAGTAACACAGTTTCATTTGTGCTTTCAAAATACTTGTGTATTGCCAACAAACTAAGCCAGTCTGTCTTTCAGAAATGTACAAATTTCAACAGATGTAAAGAATGAATGGTATATGTTTGTACTTTCACATGGAAATTCACTGGTGATTTTTCTTATTCTTTCTGTAATATTGACTTGAATTTTGTTCCTGTTAGGGTTACCGCAGTTTTCTATCAAGTGCTGGAATAAATTCTCAAAAAATATATTCAGTTTGATTTCGCAGGCTTTATTCTCTTGCCTAGTCCAGATACATCTCTGTCACTTCTGCAGAATCAATCACAACTCCTCAATGCCATTACTAGAATAAAATACCAGCTTCTCAGTTTTTGTAAAGTGAATTTCTGTGATCAAACCTAAACAGTAATAGCTCTGCTTATAATTGAAGTTGCCCACCAGTTTTCAAAAGTAGATTCCCAAAATTTTCCTCACATCTTACCTTAGAATTGAGCATGTTTGAAATTTTAATAAAAGCAGCTCACCTCTTTCAAATTATGAGGCTTAGGCCATCCATTATTTTTAGCATGATAAGTAAACATCTGGTGATGTCTTCTTAAGAAAAATTCTTCTTTTGAATCATATGCCAAAGGTTGGAAAGAAGGTGCTAAATATATTATATTTTTTTATATAATTTCACAGAATCACAGTATAGTTAGGGTTGGAAGGGACCTCTGGAGATCATCTGGTACCCTGCCAGAGAAGGGTTACCTACAGCAGGTTACACAGGAATGTATCTGGGTGATGTCTGAATGTCTCTAGAGACTCCATGGCCTCCCTGGTCAGCCTGTTCCACTGCTCTGCCACCCTCAATGTAAAGTTCTTCCTCACGTTGAGGTAGAACTTCTTGTGTTTCACTTGAGCATATTCTACAAACTTTTTTCAAAACTGTGCAGATAAACTCTCCAGTAACTCTCTCCTTATTGAGCAGTCTCCTTTAGCAACTGTGCATATGTCAGGCCAACAAAATACTCGATTCCTTCCACCTTAGAGATGTAGAAGTAAGACCACATTTACAGTCTCAGCACTTTGTGGAGTTGAGTGCTAGAACTTGTTTGCAGGGAATTCTCTTATTGTTTCAGTGGGTTTGATAGATAAAGGTCACTACATGTCTCCATAGTCCGTAGACTGAGGTGGACAGACATGGCACTGGTCACATCCGTATGTCCCTTCTCAGCTGCCTGTCAAAGCAGGCTTGCTTCTTCTAAACTGCCTGCTGGGGATAGTCCTTGACCTGCACTGACCACCACACTGTGCCCAAAAGTATTTTGGGAGCAGAGATAGACAGCTGTGAGACACCTGCTACAGTGTGGTTTGCTTCTATAGATGTGGCCTGATGTATTCCATTGCAGTGGAGATAAAAGCTGAACTGGAATAAAAAAAGGAGTAAACTGGGACAGAAGGAGAATGCGGAGAAGTAGAAAAGGAGACTGATCTGGGGCTGAGATTGACAGACAGAGAGTGAAATAGAAGACTTACTTTACCTGAGAAGGATGGTTAGCTTCACCTTCTGTCACTCATGTACCAATCAGAAGTCTTCCGGGTAACATACCTAATTCCTGCCTAGTATTTGAAGCTTATGAAATACTAGACACACAGGCTGTCACAGGTGACCAGAACACCACCAGGCACACGCTCTAACAGAAGTTTAGACTCACACTTGGTTTTAGGTTTTTGCTCTGCTCTGCTCTGTGTTCCTTCAGGCTCAACATACCTCAACAATCCCAGAATCAAGGGAAGATTATCCTAAGCACCATTTCAGAAGCAGATGTACTGGTTTAATTGCACACAGCCATAAAGAGGAGTGTTCCTGCTCCCTCTACACCTGTTCTTTGGCTGCTTAGAGGCTCCCTCAAGCCACTTCAGCTCACTAGAATGGCAGGATGCTGTCTTGTTTGCTATTTTTTCCTTTCTTCTGAGGTAGTTTTCTGCCATTTCAGTGATCCCTGAGTGGTCCAGCAGGCACAGGTGCAGCAGCAAGAGGAGGGCTTCCCCTTTTCACAGACGTGAACTAACCACAAGTTTAAAGACTGACTTGTCACCTGGAAGCTAGTACACTTTTCAAGAACAGGAAATGTGAATTTAAATTCCCCCTTTTTTAAGCCTAGGTAAGACCTGAGGTCCTGTTGCCCTCTTAAAATGAGACTTTTAAGCCCTGGCTCTGTATTCCAGGGCCCCCACTTGATTTTAGAGTGTCACAAGATAGAATGGGAGGCTAAGCAGACAACTTCCCTGATCACCAAAGCTGTCATTCAAATCAGTCCTCTGCCTAACTGGTCCTCACTCTTCTCTTTATAAATTTGCAGAGATACATTTCTATTTCAGTGGACTCTTAACCTTTACTATTTCTTCCTACCCTTGCATTTGCAGGGGTGACCCAGGGAGGTGAAAGTCTTCTATGTTACTGTCCTGCATGACCCAGCCCTCCAAAGACACATCAAAACAAATTATTCTCACAAACTTTAAAAAGGAAATAAAAACAAACAGAGAAAATCTACATGATAATTTTGCAACATTCTTACCAACATCAATGTCTGCATAGTTAGTGCTTTCATAAATAGAAATTTCAATGTTTAAAAAAAATATTTTTATATCTCTCCATAAAAGCCTTACTTTTCTGCACCCTTTAATACTTCATAAGAGACTTTTTCAAGGGGCGACTTAATATCAAAGAGTTGTCTTTGAAAAACACATGCAGAAAAAGCAAGTTACTGAAAAAGGTTCAGTAGTTTACCCAAGTTTTCTTCACATTGTAATTTTTTATCACAACTCAAAGCAACAGCAATGCAGTATCCCTTGATGTACACTTAGCTTTTATCCTTACAAGCTATTTTTTTAACTCATATTTTAAATATCAATTGGAAAACCAGTAAAAATATCTTTTTACTCTCAGGCATGTCTGCAGATGTGCAGTATGTTTTCTTTGACAACTCTAGCAGTTAATATCTCAAACAGGTTTCAACAACACTGCAGCATTATCACAAGGCAGGGTAACTCTTAAATGAGTAATAACACAGCTTTAATCAGTTTTAACCTATATAAAGTTCTCAGAGATCACTGTTGTGAAGTGTAAGCAGACAAACGTAGAAGATGGCTCCAGCTCATTCTGCAGAATTGCGTTCAGCAATACATAGATTTGCAACTCTCAAAGCTTCTGTGCGGACCATTCCACCACTGCCAATGTCCAGGTTAGTTTTTTCACCATAGGAAATTAAATTATATCAATATGTATAAGCACAGCAACATTTCCAAGCCATTGAATAGTCCCAGACAGTATTTAACTTGAATTCTCTGCTAATGTTTAAGGCTCTGGAGACCCATCCATAATTATTTATGTACCTATTGTCCAAGTGTTCCTTGATTTCACAGTCATAATGCTGACTGCAAACTAAAAATAGTTGAAGTGAAGAGACAGGCGAAGACAGAAGGCTGCAATGAAGCTTCTGTATCTCAATGTTTATTACTTAAAATAACATCTAACCTTATTTATGATCCGTGTATGTTTCTTAGGGATGCAGTGGCATGTCTGTAATAGCTCAAGGGGTATGAATTAAAGTAGTGTTCCAGCATTGTTGAAGGCTGCACCCTGCCAGTTGAACCATAAGTTATCTACCTCTTTGGGATAGGGATTTAGAGGTTTGGATGCTACTACGACCTGCCTATTGCATTAGCCAACGGCACATAAGAGAGTCTTGAGCACACAAGTCCTCGGGGGCTCAGGGGAGAAGCTACAGACAAACCTTTGTTTCTTACTGGGAAAAGAAATGGCATTTTCATATGACCAAGCTTAACTAATAGTTATGAGATCATAGCTGAGAGGGGTGTGCTAGAATATGATTTCATTTAATAGATCCATCAGAAAAGAAAGAGCTAACTAGCCTCCATTTTCCTGGATATTTTTTAATCTGTTTTCTTTATACTGTTCATCGAGCTCTTCAACTGCCCAAGCTGCATAATTAGGTATTTCCCGTATGTAAGAAAGAAACAAAACTTTTCCAGTCCTGCTTGCTGGACACAGTCTTCCAAGTACCTGTACACTCTTGCAGGTGTATCAGTCTGTAAATCAGTCTGTAAGTTGTTGGTCTGTCTGCCAGATCCTTAAACTACACACATTTATATACACTAACACAAACACAGTATGTTTGTGTTAGTGCAAAAAGTAGACCTGCTTTTTGCTAAAGCAATGTTTTCAATGTTTCCCTTTCTGCAGAAGGAGACGAACTCTTGCTGGATGTGGAATCTGCTGGTAGTATCACTCCACACCTGAAGTTAAATGGTCTAACCCATTTCAAACCAGCAGTCAGGTCAGCAGTAGCTCTTCAATGCACTGTAAATGCATGACTGCAGTTACTAGAAATATTCTGACTTACTTGAGGCAAACAGCAGCAAGCAAGCTGCAGCAGCACGGGCTGTGGGGCAGCTGGGCATGTTGGCCAACTGCAAAGTAAGCATTTCTACAGCAGGGCCCAGGGGAAATGCTTTCAGCTTCTCTTGACGAAAGCCACTACAAGCAGGGAATACTCCTTTTCAGACTTTCTGCAGCTTCCAGATATTGCATTAAGGCCTCCAAATTCTCAGACCTTTTCTAAGGACAGTCTACCATCAGCAAGCAGTATTCAGTCATAAGAGCTTTAACAGGCTGTGAGAGGTTATCCTTTGTCTACATTTACTCTACCACACTTCCCAGCACTCCCATGCAAGCAGCAAATTCTATAAATAATTTACTTATACTCACATTCTCTTTCTACATATACACTCAGTATTCAAGAAACAGCTGCAGACCAAACACCCTCCCAAACTGGCTTAGCCACAGGTGATCCTTCTTACCTACATGACCTTAACTCCCTCTCAGATCCATGCCTTTGCATCCGTCAGGGTCTGCTTTCCTTGAGTTTTCATGTTTTGCTGTCAAGATCACTTTCCTCCTTTGAACGTTGATCAATTTGTCATTTTAGCAGAGTGAACTTCAATATCTAGACTGAATCCATGCCTTTGTCACTGCCATGTTCTGTGCAATATTCTTGAAGATTGAGGTGACATTAATTCTGGCATTCCCATCTGGTTTTTGCTATGTTCTGATGTTTCATCTGGGGTTATTCTGAAGCTGTAGAAAGATCCCGTTACAAAACAAAGGGAAATATTGACTGTCCACTTTTGGACTGGAGATCAGAAGAGTTATTTGAACCACACAAGGATGAAGAATCATTGAGTTCTGCAAACAGTTTTGGCAAATTCACTTTGCATGGTCTCTGGAAAGCAGCCTTCCACATGTGGGAACAAATCCGTATCTTCCTATCTTTGTAGAGTAGAGAAAGGTTTAGCTAATTATGTCACAGACTTCACCCAGTAGCCATATTATAACCTCAGTTGTACAGGCTGTCATAAACCACCCACTGCATACTCTGAATCATCTGCTATCAAACTAGGAACAAGGTTAAAACCACAAGAAATTTCTAACTCCATTTGGCTGACTAGGTCTGATGCTATCTGAGGTCTCAACAACAGAACCGCTGATAACTTTCATACTTTGTTGCCAACAAACCAAAAACTCAAAACTATATCCATGGCCATCTTCCAGTCTTTAAGCCAAGTCATAAATTTTGGAAATTGTAATCAACTGTGTCAGCTCTCCCTCTGGTTGTTTTACAAGTCTGGCTAGGTTCTGCCTCCTAGAAGGTTTCATGACAATGAAAGCTTAAGCGCAGATGAGGTTAGAACAACCTTTACTGTTTTTTCATCAAACAATAAACTTCTGGTCTCACAAAAATGTTTTCTGATGTTATGTCTGATTTTACTATTCTTGACAATTTATTTTCTCAATAAAAAGCTCCATGAGAACAGTAACAGAAGAAAAAAACAGTTTTCTGCAGTACTGCAATGGGGCTACAAGAAGGACCAATTATTCTCATAAAGGAGACAGCAAGCAATTTTATTCCAGTATTTGCTAGAAAGATAGAAAAAAGGCATGGTTGACTGCACAAGAATATATTAGTTTTAAGCAACTGCTGCGTGCACTGCTCATGTTTTCATACATTGCCTCAACTTCCATGATAGCTCTGAAATTCTTACACCCACACTCATATCTGCATGCAGTGACCCCGTGGTAGAAGAAATCTGGACCTTATCAATTCACTTATAAAATGAATCAATTACTTAAAAAGTCTGTTTACCAAAATAAATAAATACAGCTAGACAACTTAATAGACCCATTCATTTTTAAGTATTAAAAAAGTAATAAGGAATGCTGTGATTTTTCAGATCCTACAGAAATACTACAGAGTGGAGATGTTACTTGCCATTTTGTCTACATGTGTGATGTTTGTCCTTCACATACTTGACAGTGCCTTCCTAAGTCTCATGATAACCAAGGAATAGCAAACTTCATATCCTGGACATTACCTTCCCCAGAAAATAGAAGAGAATCATCATCAAATCGCAAATACAGGATCACTGCTCAGGTACCCTAGAAATTAGTTACACCTGAACAGTCATTCAAAGGAGAGAGAACATGGTTGCATCCTACACTGAGAAGGCTGAAGGAAGGAAAAATCAGTGTAAGGCCCATTCCATTCCCTGAAACCATGGATGCTCTGCCTCTCATATGGAAAGGTTTTGGAGAAAATAGCAAGGGAAGATTATCTTGCTGGGTGCCCCCTCCAACATCATGAAGGAATTTCAGGAGTGGCTTGAACAGACCTGCATGGTTACAGGAATCTAATTTCACGTGTAATGATTTCTCTGGGTTGTAAAATAATGAAGCATTCTTTCTATTCCTGGCTACTCCTTATTTACTCAAGATTATACAGTACATCAGTCTAGTCCTAATCTGGAACATGGGCATGATAATTTATTTACCCTCAAAAAACTCCTACTGAATTTTCCAGTGGTAGGACAAAAGATTTTAATATGTTAGAATAGAAGCTCCTTGCTATGAACAGCAAATATACACAGGGGATATGACATAATTTTGTTGATTACCTAGGACCCCAATTATCCTGTCTGCAGGCTGCACTAAAAATCCTGGGGTTTAGCTTCTCTCCGCCTAAGATGTTCTCTATTAGTGTAAGCACTAGGCATATAGTTCTGTAGGTGTGCAGTCAACACCAAGCAATCATGTTCCCTGCTTTAAAGAAGCTTTATTACGCACAGTGATTACTTTGGGGAGAATACAGTCTTTGCTACTAAGTGCAAATGTAATGCATAATATCACTGTACAAGTTTGAGCAATATGCAAGAGCTTTTATTTTCCCATCAAGCAAAATGTCTGGGGAAACCATTTGCAGAATGATCATTTGTAAAGCCTCTACTGCACTCCAGATATTTAAGAACTAGGAAAATTCAGCAGGTAGACTGCTATTCTCAGCTGTGTCTAGATAATAATTTAGGAGGACCCTAAAAGTTTCTTAGGAAACTCACATCCCTAGCTCTGCAAAAGGTTTGTTCTTTCCATGTTTCTGCTGCAGACTTGTCAACATTTTGTCCATAATTTAATCTGCATTTATATCCACTCAGAGTTGAATCCCATACAGTCCTTCTAGATGGGACTGTGTCCTTTAGAGAAAAATTCTTCATTCTCAAAGAAGAGGATAGAGCAAAGTGAGCAATACACCTAAGATGGCTGTTGCCTTTGTAGTCAGTATCACACTAAAGAACTTCAAAATAAATGGACTCACATTTCCCAGGGCTTTGCTTAACACAGCAAAAAAGTTTATGGGGAAACATTCACCGGATGCAAAGTCAGTGGCAAACATAATCTTTGATATCAGAGAGATAATGTAGTTAAAAAAAAAAAAAGGAAAAAAGAAGATACAGTTGTCATTTTGCTAAGATGCAAACCTGACATCGAAATGTTATGTGGCAACACACCATTTGTGTTTGATAAGCGCCACTAAGTCTGAGGGAACAGACCTTCAAGTAGAAGAGGGGTTTGCAGCATAGAAGTAGTTTCACACAAAAAACTCACCAAACTCTGGATTAGAGCCAGAAAACAGTAATGGTACTAGTATTTTGTTTTCTATTGTGAGGCATTATACATGCACACAATATTTCAAATATAGCTGTCATTGAGTAGATTGATTACATTAGTGCAAGGCTTCTCAAGTTTTATGATGCCATGGCTTTCTCAACAGCAGGGAACAGTCAGTCTTACAGATCTACTACATTTTTGCCAGAAAATAAAAGGATAATGACTTGAAATACGAATGCCACAGTAAGGCACATGATTAATAGCTACTGAGTAATAAAATCATTGCTGACAAAATATATCCAATGACAAGTTTAAATCTTTTCCAATGAAAAGTTTAAATATCCTCTTGGGAAAGGAGTCCTCTGTCTTATTTCCAGTGCTGCAGAGGCGTTTTATTCAATGGCTTCTCAGGCGAGTGTTGTGAAGCAGTTTCCAGCACACGGACAAGAACCAAGACTTCCCATTCTCAGACACATTCCTCTGTTAAAAAGGAGGGTGTGTACCTCTTCATTTAGTCTGTATCCTCAAGAGTCTTCCACTCCTTGCTGAACAGTGGCCCAATTTCAAACAGAGTTTGGTAGCCTCATACTAGACCTTTCCATAGCTCAGTGGCTGTTTCAGAAAGGAGGTAACCACAGATTAAATTCCTTTACACAAAGCAAGACTCAGAGCCCCTCTTCTCCATTCTGCTGTAACCATTACATTGCTGTGATAACGTAGTTCCTACTTCCTACCTTCCTCAGAAGATGGTCTGGTGTTCGCTCTCCTACAAAGAGGTGCAAGTCTCTTGTGAAGCTCTTAGTCAACTGCCTCGTGAAGCACACATTTCAAGGGTATTGTGTGTTTCCTACGAGCTGACTCCAAATGGCTTTGCTCCTACACACATTAAAACAAACCCAGAAATTGCCATGCAGAGGCATATGCAGCCCCCATACCATGAAGAGATAGCCTACATAAGGTTCTGGTACTGCTGTA
>NW_020884872.1:67138129-67377387 GCF_003945725.1 Corapipo altera
TACAGCAGCATGTTGCCCAGTTGCCCATTCGAAGCATGCTTCATTTTCAGCAGGACCTTTTACCCATCAAACTCCCCACATGCAGACTCAATTACAAATGCCTGTGCAAGGGAAAGGACAAGAAGCCACAGCCAAGGGAAGGTGGATTGGTCCCTACTGAGAGCAGTCCTGCATTCATCAGCTGGAGACCACCATGGAGTCACACACACACTTCACTCACCCTCCTGTGGGAGCACCCAGCCTTGTCCATCATGAAGAGCCCAACCACCTGCCTTCCACTGTGAGAACCACCCCACTGTGACTGAGTACCATCTCTTATGCTCAACAACTTTCCACTGAGGGACTAAGGCAAGGAGGGAGAATGCTATTGCTATCATCAAAACTTTACCAAAAAGGGATTATACAGCCATGTTGTGGAAATGAGATCTATTCCCCAACTCTTCATTAAGATGTAATTAATTGGGATGTTTTGTAGCATAAGACTAAAAGCAACAGAATGATTGGTTACTTCTGCTAGAGAAAATTAGATTGGGAGTATCATGGGAAAATACTGAACAAGGAAATTTTTCTAAAATATGCTCAGTCCACGGTCTCATTTCTTCATCCCCTGAACTATGTGGTAGTTGTTTATAGTATTCAGTCTTAAGTCTTGTCTTCACAAGATACACAGTACAATACCCCAGTAAGTGCCACCAGCCCACTGGAAGTACCAAATTACCTTAAAGAAACCTGAAGGGAGAAGTTGCTTCAGCCAAGAAGAATATGGGTCAGGTGATGGACTCCAGCTTTTGGAGTTGCTGCCCCCACCAGCGGAGTCCTGTCACTATCCATCACATGATCAGCCAGAAAACAGCCCTCTAATCCAAGGCAAAGACTCAACCTGACATCTAGAGATGGGGGGGGACACATGTTACACCACCACATCCTGGCCCCTACCCTCACTATTTTCATGTTCTTAGCATCCTTGACTTGGTACCATCCCAGGTGTAGGCCCAGCTGGGCTATAAAGGGAAAATAGCATCCACCTTTTCTTCTAAAGCTTTTGGTCATTCTTGCTCTTATCATTAGGCCACCTGGATGTGATATAAGAAGGTACAACAAGCACTAAGTACCTGTCCCTCATCTTTCCTGTCCATCTCTCTTCCCAGCAAAGCCCCACAAAGCTACACCAGCCCCAGTACTGGTTATTCACAGTGCAAGCAGCCTGGACAAGAATTACTGCTGGCTCCTCATTGCTTTCAGTAGACCTCTGCAATGACTGTCACTCTTATTACTGGCCCAAAGCACACAGTTACTGCTCCTGCTGCTCTTCCCACATCAGTGTCTCTGAGTCCTTATTTCCCTAAACTGCAGCCTCTCAACCTGCATTCTCCATCACCTGGAGGCTGCCAGGCAAAGCAGCAAATATCTCACACAAGCTGGTGAAGAAAGTCTTCATCAATTTTATCTAAAGCCACAGAGGAAAAGGGCAGCCCCAACCAAATGCCAGTTGAAATACACAGCACAGCACACTCTTACCCCATTCACATTAGAAGTGCCGCCCTTCTAGGCAGCCCTCTACTTTCCAGAACTTCCCCATACAACCTCCAAAAAGCAACTAAACCAAAAATCATTCATCCCCAGAAAACCTTTGAAAATATACCAGCTAAGACACAAATTCCTGCTGATTCTTAAACACCTACAACCCAGTTTTCCAACACAGCTGGACTGCTGGTGGATCATTAGAGGCCCTAGACGCCATAATGTAGGCACATGTCAGTAGAGACTGACGCACAAACTGAATTAGACATACAGCCCTTAATGCAGCAAAGGGTAACAGAGCAGTAGTGGTGATGCTGCAGTATATGTTAAATATAAGGCATCTTTGCCTGCCACCTGGTATTTTACACAGTGTTGCGATTTGTTATCCACACCAAGGCAGAGATGCCCAGACCACATGATATTTTCTCTCTCACAAGAGCTTAAGAACTCTGGCTTCCCTAAATGTAAATGGAGAGTTTGAGGAAACACAAGCCTTTGATCTGTGTGGGGAGATGTAATGTATTTAGGCAGAATATTTTAATTACGTGAATTACAACAGGACAGCCTCCTCTTTTTCTTTTTAGCATACTGAGTCATTTCCACTTGGACTCTGCAAACATGGACCCTCGCACTGAGTGTTTAAGTCTTTGGAATAAACAATTAATGTTGTGCTCCAGCTTTCGCAAGCCTTAAGCAGAAAAAAGAAATCACTCCTTTTCTTCTTTATTTCCCTGTGCTTGTTAGTGCCTCCTTTGGCAGAGACTGGAGCTAGTTGAACGTCCCAGTTTGAGACACACAGTGCCAAGGACCAGTTTGCTGAAAATATCTCATTCTGTTCCCAGGGACTGACTTCTGAGCCTTCTCTGAGGCTTTCAGTTGCCATCCAGTCTCATTTGTGTACAAACTATGGAGCGATGAGTCAGACTAATTTCTTGCCGTTTATGAAGAAAACCTGATACCTTGTGCATAGTTGTGGTATTTCTATACACAGTTTATATACTTGCCACCAACTTAGTTTTATTTTTGAGTCTTTTGATTTTTTTTCACACAGTAATTGTTCTGCTGAAGTCTGTAGCTAAATGAGGTGTTTATTCAGCATCTGTGCTTTCTAAATATTTACTAATTAAGATCTTTTTTAAAACTTTTTCCCTCAGCCTGCTCACTAGGCAGCGTAACTTTTTCCATTTCTTTGATCCTAAAGCCCCCTTTATTTTTAATCATTCTCCTCTTGGCAGATGAAAGAAAATGTGGCAATATATACCAAGCTCTTCCCCACCCCTCCAGTTAACAAAGATACCAGTTGTACATCAAAGAATCCATCAGAACAAACTACTTCCTATGCAATAAGCCCTCTGTCTCTGGAATAAGCAAGTTTATCTTCATTGTGCATTCCGATAAGAAATTATTATAGTAGTGACTTTAATTACATTTCTCATTATTACATTAGTGTGCAGTAACATAGGGTTTCATTGAATCTAAATGTGTTAGATTGTAGAATATGGTGCCTTTAAGTCTTGTGATGGGGGGAAGTAAAATTCTGGAAGCCACAAAACAACAACAACAAAAAAAAAAAAAGGTCCATCTTACAGTTGAGCAGATGTCTCTGTGGAGAGAGTGAGGAAATTTTTCTGGAATATGGTCTGGAGGGTGGAAAAAGATGAAGAGGCATCATGAAAAGGCAACAGTACATGCATTGCTGTATATCTCTGTTATGCAAATGTGGTAAGACTAGAAAATAAGTAGCTGCTTTATGACTTAAGGAATAAATACTTTTCTGTCTGAAGTTCATATAGTGATATACCTACAGGTATGTTTTAGTGGTATATCTTTAAATGTTGATCTATTTTCATCCATAAGAAATAGCTTCTTCTCCTCCTATTTCTGTTTTGGTTTGGGTTGAGTTTTTTTATTATAAGACTAAAGACTCTAAGACTAATGCACTATCTCAAAGTATTTCATCCTAGGCACTGAGTCAGTTAAAAATGTTTATAGGCATAAAAATAATCTTTAAAATTTCTATATTTTGGATGCTGATAATCACTGAGCAGATATTCAGTAAAACAAATCTTCATGTGTCTCAGTTTCTCTGATAACTTCATTAAATGTGAGGCTTGGAATTTGGTGCCAGGTGATTCCCAGGGGAGCGAATTTATCACATGCTTAGTTTTGCAATCCTTACTTAATAACTGCTATATCTATAACTTAATGAAAATGGTGGTAGTTCCTATGAACTACAGTCAACTTTAAATTAGGGTATAAATTACCAAATGCATCTCCCTTTGAAAGGTACAGGCCTCCAGATTACTGCTACTGGTTGTATGGAGCAGTAATAACTTCATGATCTCCAAGACAACTGCTGTTAACATATTTGCAAGAAGTGGATTGGAGTGCAATGGTCTCCTTTTTGGAATTCATAAGCAAAATATTCAGGCAGTACCTAACTTGTGTTAAAGCAAAAAAATGGTAAAATGATGCATTGCTTGACCCCTATTGCTTGAAGCAACTATAAGTTTATGGGGTTCTTTTTACTTCTGCCAGATAATGAAAATACAGATAAATCCAATCCATATAAATCAAGTTTTAATTAAAATACATTGAGTTTTTAATACAAATGGCACTTTCCCTTCTCACTTCATCCTGCTTTAATGCCAATACTGAACAAATAAGCTGTGCTTATCAGTACAGTCTGTCAGATATCACTGAGGGGTTTTTCCTCTTTTTATATTTTGAGTTTTAAATAGTCTAGTTTATAAAGATGTCTTTTTTTCTCCCCTGGCAGGCACACATACAGTCTTTGTTTAAACTGTGGGAGTGTTTTAAAATAAAATATTATTAAGGAGATGTTTGCCATTGACATTAATTGTGAACATCTTTTCATGTTTTCACCTGGACAGGGAAGGTCAAGATGGGCTTTCTCAGAAAGTGCACACATCTTTACAGTATCTGTTTTGATACATTTGTTAATGAGCTTGTAAATCCATGAAAAAAAGGAGGGGGGGAATTACTGGCCTGTTGTTGTTGTGACCATTCTTTTCCCTTTCTACAGCAATAATATTAAGAAACCATATAAGCATGTGAAAATCCAAATAACCATACTTTCTAAATTAACACAACACACGAGAGCATTTTAGGGATTACTGCTGCACTACAACAGAAAAAGACAAAACATGGTGAGAGATATTGCTGCACAGGTGACTAAGGTAATGCTTCTATAACTCCATACCTTGACATTATAAAGACAAAAGTATTTTGTTTCTATTTTGCCCCAAACTTCTGTACATCATAGAATCACAGAATACCAGAATGGTTTGTGTTGAAAGGGACATTAAAGATCATCTAGTTTCAAAGCCCCTGCCATAGGTAGAGACACTTTAGAATCATAGAATCATAGAATCATAGAATAGATTGGGTTGGAAAAGACCTCCAAGATCATCAAGTCCAACCCCTGATCCAACTCCAATTACTATATCATGGTACTAAGGGCCACGTCCAATCTCTTTTTAAAAACCTCTAGGGATGGTGAATCCACCACCTCTCTGGGTAGGCCGTTCCAATGCCTGATAACCCTCTCTGTAAAGAATTTCTTCCTAACATCTAACCTAAACCTCCCCTGGCAGAGCTTGAGCCCATGTCCCCTTGTCCTATTGTTGGTTGCCTGGGAGAAGAGACCAACCCCCACCTGGCTATAACCTCCCTTCAGGTAGTTGAAGAGAGTGATGAGGTCGCCTCTAAGCGTTCTCTTCTCCAGACTGAACAACCCCAGCTCCCTCAGCCTCTCCTCATAGGACTTGTGCTCCAGTCCCTTCACCAACCTCGTTGCTCTTCTCTGGACCCGCTCCAGCACCTCAATATCCTTCCTGAACTGAGGGGCCCAGAGCTGAACACAATACTCAAGGTGTGGCCTCACCAATGCACAGTACAGGGGAAGGATCACTTCCCTGCTCCTGCTGACCACACTGTTCTTGATGCAGGCCAGGATGCCATTGGCCTTCTTGGCCACCTGGGCACACTGCTGGCTCATGTTCAGCCTCCTGTCGATCACCACCCCCAGGTCCCTTTCCGCCTGGCTGCTCTCTAGCCACTCTGTGCCCACTAGACCAGGTCGCTCAGAGCCCCAGGCCTTGAATGCTTCCAGGGATGGGGCATCCACAGCTTCTCTGAGCAACCTGTTCCAGTGTCTCACCACCCTCAAAGTAAAGAATTTCTTCCTAATATCTAATCTAAACCTACGCTCTGTCAGTTTACAGCTATTCCTTGTCCTATCACTTCATGTCCTTCAAAAAGTCTTCCTCCAGCTTTCTTGCAGGGCCCCTTCAGGTACTGGAAGGCTGCTCTAAGGTCTACCCAGAGACTTCTCTTCTACAGGCTGAACAACCCCAGCTCTTTCAGCCTATCTTCATAGGCAAGGTACTCCAGCATTCTGATCTTCTTCGGAGTCCTCCTCTGGACTCACTCCAACAGCTTCATGTCCTTAATGGACCATGATTCTGAGATCATAGAATCAATAAGGTTGGAAAAGACCTCCAAGATCACCAAATCTAACCTTCAACTGAATACCGCCATGCCCACTAGACCATATCAAAAAGTGCCATGTCTTCTTGGTTTTTGAATACTTCCAGGGATGGTGACTCCACCTCTTCCTAGGGAACGTGTTCCAATGGCTAGCCACTCTACCAGTGAAAAAATTTTTTTCTAATATCCAAGCTGAACCTCCCCTCGTACAAGGTGAGGCCATTCCCCTGTCCTGTCACTAGTTTCCTGAGAGAAGAGGCCAACCCTGCTACAGCCTCCTTTCAGGTGCTTGTAGAGAGCAATGGAACTTTTTAAGCTGAGTTTCAAATGGAAGAAGGTACACCAGAACCGAAATTAGCACATCAAGATGACCCCACTCAATATTTCCAAAACCTGCTTATCTTCTTCATACCTCTTCTTCATTGTCAACATGGCCAAGAGAACAATCTCTTCACAGACTCACTTTAATTCTACTTCCTGGAAGGGTCAGGAATGATATCCTGTCAGGTTGTTTCTTATGAAAAGTTCTGCTCACTAAGGAAGGCTTCCCTGGCCTCAAAAATTCAGCATCTAACATGAAAGGAACATGTGTTAGACTTAGTCTTGATTGGTAGAGAAATCTGTCACTAAATTGTAGAGATTGCTTAAGTCCAAGGCATTGTGACTTGATCACATTTGTGATGTGTGACCAGAAGACAGTTCAGACAGCTACACATGTTCTTGGAAATAATAAAAAAACCCTCCACAAAAAAAACCAGCCACACAGTCTCACAAAGCTGAAAACAGTTAAAAGCTAAATCAGCTGAAAAGAAAGCAAATAAATAGAAAAGGGAATAATAATTAGGAACTGCTAAAACATTCTAGAGGATGCTTTCAAAACCACAATCCAACTGAGAACGGAGGCTATTCTGGTTAACAGAGAACAGAAGGACTCAGAACAAGTACGAATACAAATATATTTTATAAACATGTCAGATAAAAAAGTAATAGAGATTTTACGAAAAAAAAAATCATAATGGAAAAAAGAGGAGGACAAATCCCTGGCTAGAAGAAGTAACAGTAAGAAAGGAGTTAAGCACTCCAGAAGTTAAAGTAATTCAAACAGTTATTTGTATCAGTACTAGGTGGAAATGATAGAACCGAGTATAAAAAAGGAAAGATTTCAAAAAGCATCTGGGAAAGAAAAAAGGTTAAATGATAAATTACTTATACTGCAACATAGTAACATATTTTCTATTTTAACAATAACCAAAGATGATGTTAAAATGCAAATCCTAACTTAAGATATTTTGAAATCATTGAGTCCGACACCCTGCTCTCAAGAATTTTAAATATGAGCAATAAGGAGCTCTCTGACCAACACAAGCTACTTCAACAGATTTTGAAAGGCTAGGTACATCAAACTGGAAGATGCTTAATATATCAGCATTTTCAGATACATGGAATAGGCAGTATGCTTAGAGGTCTTTCAGAACTAAAAGCAATTCCAGGGAAAACACTGGAACAGTTAACACAGGTCATAGTAACTACAGAATTAAGGGAGGATAACATAAGTACCACCACTCAACAAATACATCTGGAGAAATTAAAACTGAATTAAAAGATTAGCTGGTAAAGGAAATTAGTTTGATACTACATACCTTTCAGAGGTATTCAGCTTCACGTTACCTGACATTTTAATTAGGAAATTAATGTAAGCTGTATTGAATTTGCATTATTCTACATTGATTAAAAACTGACTAGTTCCCAGGTCTGAAAATGTCACCATAAATGAGGAAAATTTTATCAGCTTGATGGGTTTTTAATGAGGTTTCAAAGAGATAATTTCTTGACCCAACAGTATTTTAACAATGACGCAAAACAATCCATGAAGTCGTTACTGAGAACTTTGCCAATGACATAAAGTATGGCATTGTTGAAAAGGGAAGAGAAAAAAATTAAAGGGATTATGTAGTGAGATTATCAATAGGGCAGGTGAGGACTTCAAGGTCACTCCATCCCTCCCCATTTCCAAGGAAGGACCAGCTGTTCTGATAGATTTTTGTTTAATCTGCTCTTCAGAGGGAGAGTTTCTCCCTCATCCATGGGGAAGTTATTCTAGTACTTCCTTGTAAGCCTGGCACAAGAAAACAGCAGATGTTTCTGCACACTCAAAGTAAGGTGACACGATGGAGTGAAGAATGTTTGCAGGTCAATGTATGAGAAGATGGGGAGTTTGACCTGGAATCTAAGCAAATCTTGGGCTTCTCAGCATGAGCCAAAATTTTTAAATGCTGATGTGATCTCTATACGTTGAAACAAAGACATACAAGTTTAACAAAGATTATTGTGCTCTGTGTATGTCCCCTGATGTCTGGTAGAGCTGGAGAAGCCTGAGTTCTTGATGTCCACAATTCAAAAAGATGTAAAGAATTTGGAAAGTGCTCAAAGGAGAGCCCAGTAACTCTTAGGATGGTTTAATCACCTGATACTTAATAGCCATTGCCGAGTGTATGAAGGAAAAGGTAGCACAGGCATAGGCTGTAAAGGAACAGATATGTAATAATGAACTCTCAATCTCATGTCTAAAGACACAAGATCAAACTGCTAGTAGCTGAAGCTAGAAAAATTCAGAGCAGACAAAGCCATTTTTCCTTCCAACCAAGGATAAGCCTAACCGTAGAACAACTTAGCAGGGCTTGTAATGGATTTTCCATCACTAAAGATTTCAAAATCTCTTTATCCAGAAGATTTGCTCTAGCTCAACCATAGCTGCTGGCTTTGATGCCACAGTTCAGTGAAATCGTGGAACCTCTGTACGTATGTGATGTCAGAGGACAGTGGTTCATTCTTACCATTTATGAATCTTTACATACTGTTTTTTTCCATACTGTTTCTTTTCATCCAAGCAAATCATCAACAACAAGAAAACTGCTCACATTAGTAAGATAAAGAGTGGACTTACATAAAATGGCTGACAATTCATCTGATTCTTCCCAGCATTAGGTGTGAAGTTCAGAAGGTGAAGTGAAGGCAGGGGATTACAGTGGTTCTTGAGCCAGTGCCAGCTGAGCCAGAGGCACATAAATATTTCATCCAGGTGAAGAAAACATCAGAGAAGTGATTTATTACACATTTCAGCCAGTGCTGGCTAAAAAGGGTGGAAATAGAATCCTTCTAGAATTTACTTTCTAAGGTTTATTAAGTCATCAACATTGCTATGCAAAAGGAACAAGAAGTACAAAAGTAGGTTGTGTCTGTCCTCTTCCTCACATGGTCTCATAGTTTTGAGGAGGAAGTAACAGACTCTATTGACTGGAAGATCTTATTCTTCAGACTAAATTCATCTAGTCTGGGGTTAATCCACATCTCTTGGAGTAAAAAGACATCTCAACCATCATACTGTTCTGAGCATCTTGAGTCTTATTCTCTGCAGTAGAAAACAAACAGCATGAATAACAAGACAGGTAGCTGGATCTCAATGCATTAAAAATTTTGGTGAATTAAAGCCAAGCCTTTGTACATGAATCAAAGAAAAGGAAAAAAACCAAGGGAGTCTATAGAGCTTAGGTATAATACGATGATGACAAATTTCACTGGAATGCCTTAAAATTTATGGGGTTTTAGCTCAGAGTAGAATTTGCCCCCAAAATCTTTAATCACAAATAATATGATTTCATTCTTCAACTGCTTCAGTAGGTAGTTACATACACACATTAACAAAAACCTTTAGCTGAATTACTGTTCTGAGTAGGAAATTATCTTTTCCACTTCTGAAAACTGTAGTAACCTGGGCAAATGTTTTCCTGAGTCTTTTTTGGCTAGTAATTCAAAGTTATCAAGACTGTTTTAAGTTCATTTGTCCATATCAGAGTATGCTCATTCACTTCTTGACACCTCTTTCAACTCCAGATGAAAAGTGCCATGAGGCTAAATGATAGATTTAGATCTTACTGGTCATCTGACCTAAAAGGGTCAGAATCCACATCCTGGTGGCAGTACATGAAGCCACTCAGCCTGGTCACCTCTGTGTCTCCCAGTATTTCTGAACTACTGTTTTACAGTCTTCTCAGGTGATCCTTGTTACCCATCCACTCTAATGATGATTCCCTTTTTCCCTTCTCTCCCTTTAGGCACAGATCTCCAAATCTGCCTGCCTACCTCCTTCTTCTGTCTCTCTGGATTTATAGCTTCACATTTAGAGTCTGAAGCAAAGAGCAGTGAGATGAGCACTTGTAATGCCTTTGCTGTGACGGAACAGAGAACTCAGCTGCCCAGGACAATCTCTGTAATGCCTCATTCACCAATACGTTGCACAAGATTGCAGCTGCTGTTTTTCTTCTGAGAATTAGCATCTTAAGTCACAAACATGCAGGAAAATTGACATGAGTAGCATGAAATATATTTGTAAAGAGCAAATGTTTCATCCTGCCAATGCTGGAAAAGAGGTGTGACAGAAGACTCCCTGATGGTTCAAGTGTTTATTTTTAAACCTGATACAGATGTGTCCAAACCGGCTGGACATTAGTTAGGATACTGAGATATCCAAACTGTCTGTGAATAAGAAGCAGGGTAAACTGAGCAAGTTCCAAGCTTCTAGACAGCGCAAGAGACATCAAACTTAGCCAACCCAAGGGTGAGGGGCTGGGACTGGCCCAGTTCTATCCTGGAAAGGGGAGCTAAAGGTGTGGAGCTAGGCATCCTGGAAGGGCTTGGGCTCATTGTTCAAGCACCCACTGAAGGAGTGAGATGGTGATTGCTGCTGTTTGAATAGTCAGCTGCTTCTTGGCTAGGCTGCCCTGCATGTCTGACTCCACCCTGCAATACAGGAACAGCCCTCACTTTCCAGGGCTCTGGCACAGGCAAAGCGGGCAACAGAACCACAGCTATGTTGCTGTTCTCAAAAATCTGCTGCCAGAGGCAAGTGCCTGCTGTATCTTTGCCTTGAGAAAGCCCTTGAGGAAAATGTAACTCACTCAGTAAATCCATGATACTGTGGCTATAAGTCTTCTAGTGCCTGCACCAGCACACTTGGAGCTGTTTGAGGTATCTCCATCACACAGCACATGACATTGCTGTTTTAACAGCTATTTCTTGTTAGGTGGAGGACAGAGCCAGTACTTCAGCGGAGCCCTGGGGCAGTACATACAAGAGTCAATGGACTTACAACTCTTAGGTACTTGCAGTTCTCTCCAAGCGGAAAATGCATGTTATTCTACATGTTTTACACAATTCTAATGCTAAAAGGAATTAGAATGCTTCCTTCTCTTTTACAGCTACATCCAGTCTTTACTATTTTCTACTTAACCTTTTATTTAATTTTCTTTACAAAGCTATCCAGCAAAAAAAGACAAAATACAGACCAAAATAAGGAGGATACCCTCATATCAGGATTTTTTTTATGATTAAAGAAGGTTGGTCCATGTTTTACAGGACAGGATTTGAGAAGATGAGTTACATCATGTGCAGATGAAGGGAAGGCATTTACAAGGGGCAGGATGGGAAATGAGGCACTCAAGAGGGATAACAGCAAATGAGAAATGGAATTAGCAGAGTCTAGGCGGTGCAGAGGAGGGACAGGTGATGAGTCACCCTGGCAGGAGGAGCAGAGCCTTATAAAGCGGACATAGGCTTTGAAAGCCATGCTGAAGATTTGGAATGAGGAATGGGTCTGGAAGTGTGTGTGGAGAGAGGGAGAAGGAGATGTGGGATATATCAGCCCTGCTCCTGAGAAGACACATAGTTCAAAGGGTTTATCAGATCAGAGGTTACACCAGCATATATTCAGCTACCATAATAAAGCATCATGTGCAAATGCCACATGATCTGAAGTACAACTGTATGCAAAAAAATTGTTGCCTGCTCTATAATCTATAGTATATCAAACTCTAGTAGTATATATACCCGTCTAATCTCTGTTAGCTAGACTTTTTTCATAATGGCACAGTTAAAATTGGCACCACACAAATATGAATGCAATTCAGTCATTTCACAAATAGTTTTTGCCTGTTTAACGGGAAGCTTCAATCAAAGTAAAGCTTTAGGAACTGACCGATCAATCTCAACAGCGGCTCTGCTGCTATCCCCCACCAGCTGGGATTGCTCCAGTAGCAGTACTGGCATTTTAACGAACACTGCCAATGAAGATGGACTGGAGATAGCACAGCAGGCTCTGCACCAGAGCAGCGATGGGTACAGACCCACCTTGTCCTGCCATCCTTTTGTTGGTAACAGCAACTGTGAGCAGAGGCATGAGAAACTGGTGGTTTCAACACCTGAAAAGATGCAGTGAGACCCAGCAGTGAGGGCCCTCAGATTCATGATCAAGAGCCATGCCTCATTAAGTTACACACCACACTTCAGCCAAGCAACTCCAACTGTCTGTGCGTGTAGCATTTACAGTGTGATGTCTTCAGTTAAAAATAAACATCATTATGGATATAAAATCTGAAATCATGCCGAGTTAGAATGTGTGACCAGCACTTTATTAATGTTTACAGTGATTTATAAATAACAGCATCTCTTCTGCCACTCATCTGTCGAGAAGTCTCCTGTAGAAGCCAAACAGCAGTGGGAAAGCTGCTGGTATTTTAAGATGTTTCAGGCCAAAGTGGGAAAGAAAGACATTTTGGGGCATTACATTGTATATCTCCTTATTGCACCACAACCTTCACGCACACGTGCTTCGATAAATTTGTGCTGTGGAGCTGTAATTCCATTGTGGCTTTTTGATGTCTACTCAAACAATATTAGCTTTGCTGTCACGTTTACAATGTAAAAAAATTTTGGTGAAAATGTCAGCAGGATTGTATCTTTAATCATATTTATTGATTGACCTCAAAAGGCTCAGCGCCATTTAACTGAAACCCCTCGGTGCAGCCACGGTCAGGTTCAGCTGGTGCCTGTTCCTAGCACTGCCTGGAGCCCCAATTTCACAAGTAGCTTTTATGTCTAGTGTCCTTGAAGCCACTTGACTTCTCTGATATTTCTCTTTCAGCCCTTCCTTATTACAGCTAATACAATATGCTACATAGCTAGAGATGGTTACTCCTAAGTAATATGAGGGCTTAATAGGTAATCTCTGGAGCAGAAAATTCATCTGCTCCCCAGTGCCGGTTGCAGTTTGCTGTTCTCTGACCAGTCCTGTGCAATGATGGAATCCCTGTACAGTCGGTGTGGAAAGGTGCAGCCTGGACCCCAAACCCCTCTGCAGCTGTGCTGTCCAACCGCTCCATAGTGACATTGTCCAAGTTTCTCCCCACAGCCGGGGTTTGTCCCCTATCCTCAGAGGCTGGGATCCCCAGCAGCACCCATTGCGGTGTAGGACGGAGAAGATGCCCCACGCCCCGCTTGGCCGCTGTGTCCATCCTCGGGGGCTCGGAGGCTTGCGAAAAAGACCACGGGGAAGGGCCGGCTGCGGGGGCACTGAGCGGAGGCTCTGCCCCGGGGAGACCCGGCGGCCGCACACAAACGCCGCGTCGCCCCCGCACAGCCCCGGGCAGGGCAGGGACCGGAGTGCCCCCTCAGCGCAGAGCCGCGGGGCGGGCACATACCGGCGCCTCAGGGGGCTGCGCTCCCGCGGGGCGCTGGGCTGGGGGCGAGTGGGAGCGTGTATAGGGGGGGGTGTGTGTGAAGGGCGGGTTCCGCGCCAGGGGGGCGTATGGCTGTGCCTTGCGGTGAACTCTGTCAGAGGGGTGTCCGTGTGCCCGTGCGCCGGAGGGGCAGAACTCGGCGTCTGCGGACGGGTGAGCCGGAGGAGGGGGCGGCGTGCGGTGGGTGCGTGTGCTGGGAGGTGCGCGGGGTGTGAGCGCGTGTGTGTGTGAGCGCGTAACTGCGTGAGCGTGTGCGAGCGTGCAAATGTGCGAGAGTGCGTGCGCGCGTGTGTGGATGTGCCTGTGTGGGTGTGTGCGGTTGTGAGTTGTGTGCGGGGGCGGCGCGGCCGGGGGGGCGCAGGGGCGGGCCGGCGGCCACGGCGCTGCTGGCCGCGGTCCAGCCCGGCGCACTAATACAGCCTGGCGGCTCCCGCCTGACTGACGCCGGCCGGGGCTGCTGCTGCTGCTGCCGCTGCGCCCTGGCTCCGCCGCCGCCGCGCTGCTGCAGCCCCGCTCCCGCCTGCGGCGCGCCGAGACCCCAGCCCGTGCCCGCTGGCAGGTAAGAGCCGGGGCTCCCGCCCGCGTCCCGGGAAGGGCGGAGGGGGTGGCAGGGGGGACGGAGGACAGTCCCGCCGCCTTCGCCTCCCCAAACTTCGCGCCGGGGCTGCCCCGCGCCGTGTCCCCCCGGCTGGCGGCCCCGGCCCCGCTGGGCTGGGGCGCTGTGCGGGCGGGGGCTGGGGCCGCGGAGCAGCGAGATGAGACAGACCGACGCCAGGGCGGCGAGCGAAAGGAGGAGCGCGGGGAAAAACATTTTTATGGATGGCTAAACGCTGACAAGTCTTCCCGCTGTCAGGGTTTCTTTCCTCCTCGTTTAAGTAGGAGAGGGAATAAAAGAAAAGAAACAACAGAACCCCACATGACACGTTTGGAAATACTTTTCCTTTTAGAGGTTATGTTCTGTTCAAGAAATCCCACTCCTGGACACGCTCCCAGGCAAAACGGAGCAGAATTACTGGGATTTGGGGTTTTTATTCCAGCTACGAACGGTGACTCTGATTGTTTTGTTGTTGTGTTCTTTGGGGTTTTTTGGCTCTTAAGTTCAAACGTTATGCATTAGCAAGTACCCAACATTTCCAAAAACAATAGCCCTCGATATGGCAAATTATAAATCATTGTAATTTTATCTCTATGCCCAGGCTGCTCTAAGTGGAGGGAATTCGGAGTTTGGCTCATTTGGAACAATTCGGATATTGTGTGGTAACTTTGATTTTATGGGTAAATTTATTTGATGCTAGCCAGGTCTGGTTTTAAAAGAGGCAGTAGTGGGAATGAAAATAAATCACACATGGACGTGCGTACACACACACACACGCACACACATGCGCGTGCAACTGTTAATTACTTGCATTTTATAAACTAGTGAAAAAAAATTTCAGCCTCAAATGATCAACTATTCAGTGAATGAGTTCTCCCTTGGCAGAAGTGAGAAATGATGTGCACCGCTCGGGAATGTATTCAAGTTGGTAGTGGTTTGAGAAGGACACTGCAGATAATGCAACTTTCAGTACTCTCTGAGGTGTGAAAGTGTGCCTCTCTTTACGTGCAAATATTTGTGTAGTAGGACTAATCCTCTCGTCTTTATGAGTATAAGTTGAAGAAAACGCTGCAAAATTCTTCCCCTCAGCAATGGAAGGACAAATGTCATCACTCAAACAAACCTCATCCGTTTTAATCCAGCCAGACAACTCCCTTCTTTCAGATTTGATAAGTACCAGTGTCTGGCTGGTTCATCTTTGCTTCCTGTTAGATTTTAAAGCAGAGGCTGGGGAGATTTGTGATTTGTTTGTTGGTTTTTTAAATATTGAGTTAATTTGACTTAGTAGCTAAAATAAACATGCCCAAAAATACATTTAAAGTCAATTGTATGAAGGATATCATGTATTTACTGAGTTTGGCACTGGTTCCCATTCCTGCCTGTTGTTTGTAATGGAATTAGAAACTTTTTTTTCTTGACTTGGTTAACTTTTACATAAGCTGATAAACGGTAATTCTGCAAAAATGACTAGAGTAAGGGTCAAGTCTATTTTGTCATGAATCCTTATGGTATCCATATGATATACACAAATTGAAAGATTTACCAATCTGTGTATCACATCCGTATCAAGATTTGTAAATTGATATGAGGTGGAGATAGAATGACTATGAAATGAATATGCACAAAGCTGTCAACTGCACAACTTTGTGAAGAAGTTAAGTATTAGTATTTTATTAACACGCCCAAGACTAAGAGTCAGGTACACATGTGCCAGATATCTGCAGAAGGTGGAGATGTGTGTAGAGGAACTAGGTAGCACCTCGGGTTTGAAAGCTACTCTCACAGAAACTTGTAGTAGTGTCCCACCTTGCCTTCAGTGGGTACAAGAGGAGACCCAGCTCACTAAAACAGGAGTGTAGAAGTGTCATTATAATGTATCACATAACATCTGGACAGTTAATCCTCCTTTCTCTCCTTTTATTCTTTTACAGACTTTCTGCATCTCACATGTGAATCCTTAGTTATCTGCTGTTATCAATCTGGGAGATAGTGTGTCATGTAATCTTCTCTCCTGAATGCTAAAGTGCTGTAATTTTGATGGCCAGGCTAATCTGTTGCTATAAAGTTTTATTTTTCCATTGTTAAATTCAAAGGACAATGACTACTAATTACGAGTGACCTCTAACCAGAACACTAGCTAATCACCAGTGCTGATACTGACTAACAGTAATTCCAGCATCAGCAGTACTAGGCACCCCTCTGAAAGAAACTTTAAAGAATAAAGGGAGCCAGAAGACATATATATATATGCTCTAGGAAATTTGTCTGCTTCAAAAAATACAGTGAAAGTGTACAGATATTCCATTTGCTGTACAATATACCCTTTACAAATAATAATTACAGGGAAGGAAAAAAAACAACCCATCATAAATATTTTAACTGAAAACAACACAGCAAAAACATATATAGGAAAGGTTGTTCTCTTAGACTGCCTGATTTCCTGCTACAGGCATATATAAAGAATCATTAGTGTTATTGTACATGCACACCAAAAGATACCAATAACAATGACAATTTGAAATAATCATTGCAGCCCTATTACTGTCTTCAAGAACATTGGTTGTAAGGAAGCATTAGCCTCTGAATAGAGTACAATACAATTAATTTTTAAAAAATATCCCAAATTATTTCCCGTCTTATATTTTGTCTATAATGTTTGAATGGTTAAAACTGTGGGAATTTTACAGACGGACAGGTGACTTAAAGAGTCTTGTGTCCTGTGTGTTTATTAGCGCAGCTAAAAACCTTGCTGTGCTTTTGCAGATGAGTGGATCTAATAGATTGCGGGATCAGAGCCCAGACTGAGATCCTGACTAATACATGTTCTCATTTAAATCAAAGCAGGTGAAACATTATCTGCCCAAGTGTTGTGCAGATGCATGTGATTTTTAGACATATTGTTCTGCAGGACCACTTGCAGGTTTCTTCAGGAACTGTTGCAACGTCTTAAACAGATGGCAGGTTGAGCAGTTCGCTTTGAAGTTAGGCTCCTCTGGACAAGGGCACGTCAAGGATGTGGTGGAGGTGGACATGGAGCAGAGATTTCCCAGTTTATCCAGTCACTCCTGCATAAAAAAAACACAAGAAAAAAAAAAGAAGAAGATCTGACAATTGATTTCTGTTCTTCTGAGACAGCATTAAGATTGAGGTGTGTTTCTGATTGGGCGGAGCAATGCCTTATCTTTCCCACATCCTTCTCTCTAGAACTTGTTTCCTTTTCACTCTTTTTCCTTGTCAGTAGCAACGCCATCCTCCCTTCTGCCAAACTTAGCATCATCTTTACCTTTTCTGTTTCTCATAGGTCTTGATACTTCCAGATACCTCTTGACGCTTTTTCTTCATGTTGCTTCTTACATTCCTCCTTCCTTTTGTTTGCAGCTGCCAAAGCATTAGTCCACACTATGGCAACCTTCCAGCTTGATTCTGCAACCTCCAGTTTCCCAACAAGCTCTTTTCTCCCACCTGCATTCTGCTCCCAGTAAGCATGACCCATGCCAAAATCCTGCATCTTTTGCTTTTCTTTCTGAAACATCCCCTTTTCTGGAGTATCTGTACGCCTGGTCTTTTTATAGGCTTTGAAAATGTTCCCTGCATCCAGAGTTCCCTAGAACTATTGGCCTCAAACTCACTGTCTGTCCATTAAAAGAGAGAAATACGGAGGAAAGAAAATTAACAGACACCCAGGTCATTAGAGTTTGTTCTGCATCAGGCTTCCTTTCACCCTTATTACCTGGCTACAGTAGGAGGCAGATTGGCCATTTCTTGATAACGGTGGTTCTGCGTTTGTTCGGTCTGGTGGTGTGCTTGGTCAGGCAGCCATGCTGTGCAGAACAGCAGGCTGGAGCTGGCAATGGAGAGACTCTTTCCAGAAGGCGACATCTGCAAACGGCAAAGCTCCACGTAATAAAGACTTCTTTATAACGTGAATAACCCTGATGATGAGGTCAATACATTTCAACAATACTTAATCGTTTTTGTGTGTTTTCTTGCTGTGCCTTTCCTTAACAAAAATCCTTTTTTTTTCTTTTTTTTTTTTTTTTTTAAACATTCCTGTGTAGCGTTCCTCATTCAGGAGAGTTCATAGTGCTTTACAAAGCCATCCCTGTCAGGGTGCCTGTAAGACAGATGCAGAAATCAAGGCACCTGAGGGAAAGCCATTCAGCCAGAGGCCTGTGGTAGGAGGTGATCCCACATGCTACCCAGTAGACACAGAACTGACTAGAGGCATAAGCAGTTCATGTGGCTTTTCAAGACTCTCTTATGGTTACTTGCTGGTCTTGTCTATCCAAACCTACTTGTCTCTGTCAAATTACTCTGCTACCAATGTGCGGTTCCTTACCCTGCAGCATATATGAGGTATCTAATTTATCTCTCTCATCAGCAGATCTTGAATTACTTCATACAGGGCATGAGGCCTTCACAGAGACATCTAGAGCAGAGAAACCAAAATTCATTCCTGTGGGAGCTGCAGTTTGTGACCCACATCTTCAGCTGAAGTCAGTGGGAATAGCCAGCCATCTCCTCCTTTGCCCCCACAGAAGGGAACTAGATAGGCAAGTTCTTGCTCCTTTTGTTCTTAGTCCTGTTGTTGTGAAATAACTTCTGTAGGAAGTCCAAGCATATTCAGATATTTTTCATAGAAAATGCCTCAGTGCTGTTGCTTGGGAGCGTTGGTCCCTCGTCCGAGGCAATCCCTACCACTGAATCAGATCTTTATGTGGATAAAACACACTAATATTAGTGCTTACCTGTCCTCCACACTCTTATTTGTTGCAGTTCTCCAAGATGTAAGCCCTGTGGATGCTCCACCCTTCCTCTCCCCCCCCCAGGGTTTCACAAGCCACTGAGAGCTCAATTAGCACAGATTACTGCGGATGTTCATGCAGGAGAACCTATATGTCAATCTTATTGCATTAGCAATTTCCCACAGTGATGTACAATGAAAACCTTTTAGGAAAAACAGATTTGAATGTGATATGGTTTGAACACAATGAAATGCTAATGCAATTCCATGGAAAACTGCTAACATGATGTATATGGAAAGTCTTTTGTGTGTTGAACCTATCCCCCTGTATGCAGTTGGCCAGGCTGTCTCACCTGCAAAAGAGAGGTGGCCAGCAGTACTGTTGCTCCCTCTCCAGGCCTGCTGCCAGTCAGAGGGGAAGCACTTCTGGAAGTTCTTCCTTTTGAGTATTTTATTGATGATCCATATGATCTGATGATCTGTATTTCGCTTGCCAAACTGTGTAATGCTAAATGGCTAGCAAAAGATGTCTGCTGTGTTAATACCATAACTAAGTAACTCTTCAGGCAGACCTCCCTGATGTGTCTCTCTCTGGGACCTTGGGTGTTACGCAAGGGAGTGTCTTTGCCAGGCTACAGCCAGGAGCGTGCCTCAGGGTGCCCCGTAAGCGTGGGGTGCTGGAGACAACAGACTCCACAGCTAATACCCAGTGCCACAGGTTATTTCTGACTTTGTGGCATTAGATTCCTGGCACAATTAGGCAGCAGATCTCAGAAACACGAGATGTAGTCCTTGCATGGATAGAACCTGGCGCCAGGTTTCATTGCTGGGATCAGACCTTGCAGGTCTGCCAGTGGGAGACAGCCTCCCAGTTCCGTGTATTCTCTCAGGAAATGAAGGTATTTGACATGATGCTCACTCAGCTGGCCCTCAGGTCTCCTCTAAGTAGGTGGATGTGCTGCTACCTTGCAACATGAGGAGAGTGTTTGCTTTACCCTTCTTCCCTGTGTGTACCATAAATGCACAACCAGACCTCCAAAATGTATTCTCTTCTAACAGCTTAAGACACTAAACTTCCAGAATAGGTTTCCATCAGACTGGAGTGCCACATCCTTGGTGAAGTAATTGTTCTTTAGATGTATCCCTATTCACAACGTTCTTAACATCTAACTCTAAGGAAATCCTTTTCCTAAAATGGGTATTTGGGAATGACTCCAAGAATGCCAGTGATTGATAACGAGGGTTACAGCATCTGATTAGTGTGGGTATAAACTTCAGGCCAGCACTGAAGGTGAAATTCTTTTCAAGTCGCCTTCTTCCTTTGTGAAGTGTTTGTTCTGCAGGCACTTGGCTGCATGTTTTGTATTAGAGACGAGTCAGCTTTTATTTTAAAAGCAGGAATTCTATTTTTTGTGCATTTCTAACTGTTCCATTTTTAGAAACACCAATGGGCTTTGCTACAGTTTCTCTGGGAATGGTGGGTATGTGGAGAATGTAGGACTGACTGGCTACAAAATGGGGATAACCAGAGCCATGAGAAGACATTTTGGCTTCCCAGAGCAGGTTGATGTGCCTCCCCATCACCCCACTGCCTCCTGCCTTCTCCCACAAATACGTACTCAGAGCTCCTCCATGGCGTATGTGCTCCTTAGCCTTCAGCTCTGCTGGTGGAAAGCAGCAGGGAAAGGGGCTCTTCCTCAGAGCTGCTGGTCTGAGGCTGAGCAAGGTAGCCACAGGAAGGGGTGAGACAGGGGCTGAGTGAATGAGTCTTCCTTCTGCCTGCAGGGAGCAGGGTGTGAGGCAGAGAAGAGGATGTGTCCCTGTGGAATTCGATCTTAGAAACTTCAGTGTGGCCCAGCCAGGGAACACAGTGCAGTTCACTCCTTATAAACATCACAGTCACTGGTTTCCTTTAAGAATTAATATCAAGGAAGGAAGTGCAGTCAAAGAGAGATCATAGTGATAAAGTGGTCTGGTTTACTGTTTTTGCACAGACATTGGTTGTGGTAATTTTGTGGGGTACCTTTAAATATTGTGGGAGATTTTTGAAGGCAAAAATCAGTGATAACATCCAGCCCTCTGGTTTGGGTTTACCCTCAGCAGCTGGATGCAAGTAGCCCAGGGGCTGAAGCCAGCATAGCCATGTTAGCCTAGTGCTGCACCTGAAGAGAGGGGCTCTTTTGCTTAGTCATAGTAGGGGATTTAGGGTCATAAGGGCTCATCTCAAGGGGTTTTCCAGTCCCTTCTTTCTCCCCAAGGTCAGCACAGTTATTCTTGAAGCAAGCTGTGTAATATGCACTCACAGACTTCCAGCAGCAGCTTATCCTAACATGTATCTGTTCTATTCGTATGCTCTCCCTGTTTCTCAAGTGGACATGAAAGACATGCCCCTATCCTGCCTGCAACAGCCTTTTGCACATGGGTGAACTATTACCATGTCCATGCCCCTCTGCTCTCCCCATCTTAAGCCACACCACTGAAGCTTTGTTGAAACATCAGTCAATGTGCTCACTCACAGTAGTCCCACTGTGGGAGTTGGTACATCCCTTCTTCCTAGTCAGGCATCATGGGCGTACCAAAAGTGACCTTGGTACTTAATTTTCTTTCGTGACAGAATTTATGCATCTTAAACATTTCCACGAGTGTTTGGCCTATGGAAGGGCCTGTAGCTGTGCTAAGGTGTGTGACTTATATACCTGAACCTTTCCCTCTTTATATCAAAGGAGAATGTGTTATTCCTGTCAAGAGAAGCTAAATGATGCGGAGCAGATGAGGTAATATTTGAGTAATTACACTCAAAATTCAAAGTCCAGAGAAATTATTTGGATGTCACAGATTTTTAGGCACTAGCATCAAATTTTGTCCTTGCTTTATTTTGAGGGCAGTGAGTTCTGGTGAAAGCTCCACGGGGTAGATGAGTGGTTGGAGAGGCATGAGGTGCTGTGGGATTTTCTATTTGATATTGATACCTGCACGTAAAAATTATTGTAGAAGGGTTTTCAGAACAAACTTGAAAAGACTCAAGAAAATGAGTTTCACAAGTTTGCATTATTCATTTAAGTTTATAGGAATAAACAACAAGATGTTGCCAGGGCTGTGTGAAACATGGTTATATTTAAATCCCAAGCACTCTACCTCCTATCATTGCAGCTGTTTCCAATTGAAGCAGACCATGGTCAAATCAAGAAGAAATTTAGTTTCTTAATTAAAAAAAAAAACAAACAACCCAACCTCCTTTATGTCCCATGTAATTAAAATGCTGGCTATCAGGTCTGTGGTTGTCAGTAAGAAGAAGAAGGTAACATTGTAATGAATAATTCATTCACTGTATTTTCTTGGGTGTGAAAGACAGTGGTTTCAGATAGGTTCATAACAGCACCCTTGTCTGGCAGGTCCCAAGCACAGCAAGAAGCCTTGGGGGATCCCAAATGATGTTGTGGGTGCCACGAGTGGAACATGAGTCTTTTCAAGTGATTTACATGTGTTAAGAGTAACATGTGGCCACCGTTCCCAAGCCATGAGCTGGTTACTCATGACTGTGCAGCTCAGGTGTGTGCTTCCACACTGCTCTTCCAGAGCGAGTGCACGTGTGAAACTCTCCTGCCTAACTCTGAGCTGCTGTGCTTGCAAAAAAACCAAAAAGGGTTGTGCATGAGGCCCAAAGCAAGGTTGGTGAGGTTCCTCGCTCATTTGAGGCCCAAGTATTTGTATACACTTCTGTTAGTTTATTTATTTATTTTATAGCCCTTTCCCCTTCTGATGTGTGGAACATCCCCATAAACGAGTGGCAGTGCTGATGAAACCCAGGAGGTTCTTTGCCAGCCCTGAGTGTGTGCTGGCTGCTGCCATCTGGCCACATCTGAAAACATATCAAGACTCAGCTTTAAGAAAACTTGCATGCTTCTCTCTTTCATAGTAGGTAGAAGTAACTGAATCAGTGCTAGGTAAAAATAACTAACCAAGAGCATGTTCACAGCATTCCTCTTTACACTGATTGACTGAAATTATTTTCTCCCTTCCAATTCTGTTGTGATTTAGTCGCCAAGCGGCAGACTTCCAGCTATAATTGTCGCACTACTCCATTTTCTAGCCGCATTCATCTCCAAGAACTGCACAGCTTATGTCTAGACAACCCTCTGAGGAATCTCCCTCTGTGGCCTTACATAGCTTTTGCAGTGACACCAAGACTGATGTCAGCCATTTTCGAGACAGATAGCCCTGCCTATGCCTCTCACGGCGCAGTTAGCCCAGACGAGCGCTTCCAGTGGAGGCAGCACGTTGACTCTTTATTCCAAAGCATACACAATCTGCATACACGTGTACTTACACACACATGCACAGATATGCTTTTGAGGGAGACTGGACCCTTTGCTTTTTATACAGTTGTGTTTTAAGTCTGGTTTTGTTAGCATCCATGCAGTTTTCCTTTTCGACTTCTGCAGAAAACTTAGGGTGAAATGTAACAAGGACTGATACAATTTCCCTGCTGTGCCTATGGTAGGGAAATTATCCCAGCCTGAGGGAATGGTATGAAGCTGTGTCTGGGGAGGTGTAGATTAAACATTAGGAAAAACCTACCTTGGCTTGAGGCTTACTTCCATGCAATGGCTGTTTCACCCTCCAAAACAGGGTGGCTCTGTGCAGGCTTATCAGGAGTGACCCCTGTTCCCTGCTAACTCTTGAACTACACGCAAGTGATTTGGAGGTGCTACTGTAACAGACCAAAGCTATTCCAGATGCTGTGGTAATAACATGCTATAGGTAGTCAAGTTCCAGTTTCCCATCACTATTGTGCCATAGCTAAGGTAGGCGCCCTGTGTTTAGGAGGAATGGAGCCAGTGAACTGGGCTAGTGCATTTCCAGTCCCACCTTCTCCTGCAGGCCCTAAAGAAGCGAAAGGTCCATGCTCACATACCATATGTCTTCTGCCTCTTCCCTAAATCAAGCTTCAGACCTTAGGCTAAACTCAGTGATGGAATAAAGATCTATGGCACGGAAGACTGACCATGTTTAGTGTTGACCAGTCACTTAGCTGACAGACAGATAAAGCCTTCCTTATAGTCCCAGAGGAGAGGGAATCATGTTAGGAATGTACCCTGAATGATGCCTGACTCGTACTCAGGATAGCACATCATGCTGTCACTGAGGGAGAGGTGACCAGAACAGAACTACCATCATAGTATGGCTTTACACATGTGGTGAGGATATGGATCAAAACTGTAACTGTTCCCTCCCCACTGCCACTCTGAATTGTTGAGCATCAAGAAGCGCAATGGATCATCGGCACAGAAAATACATCAAACATGGTTTTGAAACATTTTAACGTTGGAAGTTTCCAGTTGAGTAGGCACGTTGCCTGTTACCAAAGGCACAGAGCTGAAGCAACTGCTTCAGTCCTAAAAGACTGTTAAAATTAAATTGTGAATTTACATCCCTGTCATTGCAGCCCTGGAGCAGAGTGGCTGCCTGGGTATTTCATAATGGAGAATCTAAGTGTAGCAACACAGGACTTAGTCTGCTGAATAGTATGCAGTATTATGTAATTTATTAACGTTAAACTAGGATGTTCAGATAATATTATTTGAAATCTGTTTATTTAATACCATTTATATTTATATGTCAGTTGAATTTGGGGAGAAAAAGATTTTAGAAGAAACTGGGGGGAGCACAGTAGGAAATTGTGCAAAGTACTTATCTGAGACTACATCACATGGTCTGCAAAGTACGGCTTTTGCTTTCATACATATAATCTTGGCTACTCTCCCACTAGCAACAATAGTGCTCAGACTCATAGTGATGTCACTGTTGAGTTATTTAATTTGACTGTACGAGATTAATGTGTTTATTTAAAACCTTGGTCAAAATGGAAAAGAAAATCTTGGGACAATACTTTTACGTGAACATGTATGTTTTCATATCTGATGATTGTAATGTTGCATTAACTTATCAGAAGCAGTTGTTTACACATGCCAATGCCCGAGAGACCCCCTCAGATAAGAAGTGTGAGCCATTTTCCCTCTCAGCCTGGAGCAGAGACTTCACTGCTGCTGGTCCAGTGGGCTTTCATCCCAGGCTTTCCTTGCTTCCTGTTCCTGCTTTCAGGGCTGATCCACAGCGATCCCAGCATTGATTCATTTTCTACGTGAGGGTGGCGTTTGGTGCTGCCAAACAGTGATGGCAGTGTGGTGGTGGATCCTCCAGAGATTCTCACTGGGGCAGTGAGGGACAGACACCTCCACTGCACAGGATGTCAAGATGCAGCTGGTGCTGTAGCCTCTGTAGGCTGAGCCTGCTCCTGCAAAGGCTGGAGCCTGCCTGCCTAAATTTTATCCACATTATGTTTTACAAGCAGCTTGAGGGTTTTTTTTCCTGTGATAAATCATTCCGAATTTACTTCATTCTCACATGTACCCTCTAAGTGTTTGAAATAGACTTTGGTTTTTACTAAGAAGCATTATTAACTGTCCAGTTAAATACTCCAGGTCATTGGATTTTCACTAATATAGAGCAGGGAAAAAATCTGGAATATGAAGTTTCTCTTGGTGTGAAGGGACAAGTTCGAGCAGTTCTGTGGAATCAATTGGTCATTGACTGATGAATGGCATGAGCAAGGGGGTTTCTGCTGTGCTCTGTTGGGAACCTCTCTTGATAGTTGAGGACAAATGGACATACACATAGATTGATAATGTAGAAATTGGGTAAGCCACAGCTCAATACTGTGGTAGGTGCCTGAAGCAAGGTGGACCTGTTCTACCTTTCAGTTTTGTAGTCCTTCTGTGCATACTTTCATGGAACCTTCTGTTCACTGGTTCTTGGAATATTAATCTCTTGGGGAATAGCAACTACTGGTGGGGTTTGTGGTATGCCAGGGTGTTGCTTTTGTGCTGGTTCCACCTTCCTAGTGCAGTAGAAGGCTTTTGGGCATTTGAGCCCCCGCCATCACCACTGCTGCTGTTGTGGAAGAAGGGGAAAAGCTTGTTATGCGTCCGTGTACCTGCATTTCTTAGAGTGCTTGGCGTCTTAAAGGGTAATGCAGTGGGGCAGAGGGGTGGGCATGGGAACAGAAGAGCTGGTAGAAAAAACAGCTCCAGGCAATCCTTGGTTCTCAGGTTATCTAAGAGGCTCTGATGCCCTGGGCTGTGTGTGCTTACTCTGCAGCATGCTCCAGAGCTGTGTGGTGCCGAGGGTATCAGACTATGGCAAATCTTCAGGATTGGCCTCCTGTATCAATGTGTTGTACCTGTGCCTGCACGTGGTGTCCCCAGGTGCCCTTTGAACTCTTACAAGAACTGTACGTTTAAGGAAATTGCAGAATAATATGGTTTGTGAAGCTCTGCTGCTCCCCGGACTGGGTGACATGTGTCTCCTCAGTGGCTGCATATAAGTAGTGCTGAGGACTATGAGCAGGCCTTTACTGGATGGGGGGAAAGGTCCACAAGAGTGGACCAGGGCAGTCATGGAGCTGCTTTTCTAGAAGCATCCATTTAGAAGCTGTTCTCATCTCCTGTTTTAAGTGCCCTCTGTATATATAGTTCAGACCTTTGGACTACCTATGCACAGGGGGTCCATGAAGTTTATTTAAAGCAGTAAATAGCTTGACATGTGAAGACATCTTTCCTCAGAGTTCCAGTCAGTGGAAATATGTCATTTACAGCTAAAATTAGGCTGTCTCCAGCTACATGAAGGAAAAAAAGTAAAAACCCTCAAGAACTAAACTCCTTCTGTTGGACTTTGTCAGATGTAGCAACTCCTAGCAAAACTGAGGATCCACAAACTATGTCCAAAAGTATGTGATTTGGATCCAGAAAGCTGTGAATTGTTGAAGAGAGAGAAACAGACTGTCTAGACAAACAAGGTTTTTCTCTTCCATGTGAGAGAATATAAATAAGCTTAGAGAATACTAATAAATCTTTCAAAGGCCCTAAATGAAACCTGAGAGTAGTAATTTTAAATTAGTTTTGCAGTTAATATTGTACAGCTCTTGACAGTACACTGTGAGACTGGAGTGGCAGAGGGAGTTGAAATCAGTACAATATTCTACTCATTGGTTCCATAAAATTTGATATAACAGATTTAGTTTCATAGAAGATGCTTGAGCTGAATCCACAGATACTAGCATATAAAAAAGAGCTACATTTTGTTTTCTAGTAAATATAACCCTAGTCATGCAACAATTTGCCTGGTGCATTGAACTCTAAACAGAGTTGAAGTGGCTGGATGCTTAACAATTTCCATCATCCAGCTCTAAAAGGAGTGGGGAGGGTAATGGGGAGGAGAAGCTTGGACCCAAAATAAACATCAAAAACCAAACAGAAAACCATTGCAAATTAACTACACATTTTGAATAATTTCTCTTTCAAAATATTTTATTGAAGGAACAATGAAAATAGTGTGTGAAGCCTAACTGTGTATTGTGTTGCTGTTCCAGGCTACATCAGCAGTTTCTTGATGTTTGGAAAGTTCTGAGACCCACCCTGTTGGACCACTTGTAACCAGTGCCTAAGACTACAGGAACATATGTGTGGAAGAACCTTTCCTTGAAGGAAGTGTCCCTTGCTATACTGTGGAAACTCCGTCCAAGCCTTGCCAGGCAGGAGAGTAATTTGTACTTCCATTGGCGCTTGTTTGTAATCTCTGCTTCTTATGCACTCCAGCACCCCTATCAGTTCCTTGTTCTCCTTCACCAGCCCTGCAGTGAAGAGGCTGCTGGGCTGGAAACAAGGAGATGAAGAAGAAAAGTGGGCAGAAAAAGCTGTTGATTCCTTAGTGAAGAAGTTAAAGAAGAAAAAGGGTGCCATGGAAGAACTGGAAAGGGCTCTGAGCTGCCCGGGTCAGCCCAGTAAATGTGTCACTATCCCACGTTCCTTGGATGGGCGGCTGCAGGTGTCTCACCGCAAGGGGCTTCCCCACGTCATATATTGCAGAGTGTGGCGCTGGCCTGATTTACAATCTCACCATGAGTTGAAACCACTGGAATGTTGTGAATTCCCATTTGGCTCAAAACAAAAAGAAGTGTGCATTAACCCCTACCATTACCGGCGGGTGGAAACCCCAGGTAATTATGTCATCTGCCAGTGATTCACGTCTCTCTATTAACTCTTGCTCTAGCAGGTCTAGTCTTGGTGCATCCTACGAATTGTGCTCTGAAATGTGAAAAGGTAGGCTCCATCTAATGGAAGGATCTTGGGTCTTACCCTGCCCTGTGGCGTCATAGGTCTGGCAGCCAGGAGTAAGGAGGGAGTAAGGAGCCCGTTGCCCTGTGGGGTCTGCATCCCATCAGACCACCGAGGGTGCCCGGATCTTGTCCAGGGTGCTGAAAGCAGCTTCCTCTCCATGGATGTGGGTGCAGAATCCTTCCCTCGTGAACTGGTGTCCATTTGCATTAAGTCTAGGCACCAGCCCAGACTTACCACCCTGGCAAGATTTACGTCTCATTGTCTCAAAATCAGCAATCGACTCATTAACCCACAGGAAACACTAGCTCCCCTTTAAAGATAAGAGTTGCAGTAAGATCGCATATTTTGCAGTGGATATGAAACCAAGTCAGTTGATTCTTCCTAAAATGCCTGGTGGCCTGCCTTAAATGGAATTTACTTACCTAAAGGGAGATTTTATGTGAAATAAATCCCCCAAGTTGTCATAAAACTTTGAAATTTTCCCCAATGATCCTCTTTAGACTGGACTTGGCCAGCACTAAAACACTGAAGGGTCATTTAATTGGGCTTTATGTCAATGAAACAGCTGTTAAAAAATCATAGTGTTCAGTGTTGACTTCTATAGAGATGTTAGAAAGCAGGGCTGACAGAGATCTCAAGCAGTCGTCCTGTTTTCCTCTGCCCAGACCACCAAACCAAAACAAATGACGGGGTACATTCCTGACGGATCTTTTTCTAATGAGCTCTAAAAGTCCCATGTGATATAGGCTCTACAATCTCCCCAGGCAAGTGAATCCATTGCTTTGCTCTTCTTACAGTTCAAAATGATTTCTAATGTCTAACCTAGCTCTCCCTTGCTGCCAAAAATCACACTAATTTAATTTACTAATGGATACGGTTGGTAAGTATATTATTCTGTGATTACTCTTTGTCTGGCATGAACTTTACTATGAGGTGACATTAGGATCAGATAAGTGAAATGTGGGATGCTTCTTTTCACATAGGTGAAATAAGGGAAAGACATTTGTTAACATTTGTTAAACAACAGGGGCTGCTTCCTCCTCTGATAGTCCTTCCACTGCAGCAGAACTGTTGCTGTGAAGTTGTATCTGAACTGCTGTAAACATTGTCACAACTTTTAAATTTTACAGCTACACTGAGTGCTGCTTGCTGTCAGCAGTTCTCAGTGGAAAAAGCTGATTGCCTGCCTTGCTAAATAAACTCTTCAGTAATCTACAAGAAGATGCTCATAAAGTATCCCATTTTTTGTATCTTTCTGTTTGAAGGCTGCAGTCTTAAGTGTCTTTTCATTTCTTCTGGTGTAACTCCTGTGTAGTTAATGGAGTCTCCTCTGTAGTAGCTGACAGCACTGCACAGTGCTGTTTTCAACCCTAGTCTTGTCATCTGTTCCGTGTCAGCTAACAAACACTAGTACTGGAATAGTACAGCAGCTGCTAAATGGCTGCCAAACGTTTTATAATCTACATGCCAATATTATTTTCATTTTAATGTTCATCCTTCTGTGGACCACTTTGCCTCACTGCAGTCTTTCTTACTGAGTCAACTACTCTATGACTGGACCTGTTGTCTTTTATCCAGAATGAATGAGTTGTGTCAAAGATGGGAGGGCCTCACCCTTTCTTCAGTGGCCTGGCAGATCCCTAGACCTCTGTTACTAGAGAGCAGCTTTAGGCTCTGGTTGAAGATTCAGGGGTTTCATTGCTTCTGTTACGTCCCCAGGCTGCCCAGCCACCTTTTAGGTTATGCTGACCAATACTGCACAGACTATGCATAGCTTTTGTTGCTGCTGCCAGTGTCCCCAGCAGATTTCTTATCAGGTCTGCTGAGTATCAGGTGCCAGTTAGAAAAAAACAGCAAATATTTCCTCTATTTGTGCAACATCCCACTGCAGAGAGGGGTTAGGCTACCTAGTCTGAAGGAGATAGGTATGGTGGTTATGCTCTACTTCCCCCTTCATTGTTTTCTTCGAAGAGCTCGTCAGAAATCTGAATTGTTTGTTGTCAGAAAAAGCCTGAGTTTCAGAAAAATCTGGAAGCTGCCTAAACATGTACCCTGTTATTTTTATGTGATCATTCATGTGTAGATGTTGCAAATTTGAGGGTGCACCATTGCTCTAGACAGCAGGAGACGAAATTAATTTTTCACTTAGATTAACTGACTGCTTTCATCAAGCCCGAGTAGGACTAAGATGTGATAGCCTCCCAGGTGGAAGACCGCCCAATTATCTCACTGTTGATCATGTGTTTGGTGTTTGGAAATAGTTGTGGGCACAGGGAGTAGGTGGATCTCACCAGAGGGTAGATCTCCAAAGGTAAGTAAACTCTGCGGAGATGGACTGATGTGTGAGAAATCGCAGTGTGGATGTTGTACCTGGAACTAAACTGAGACAGGTAGTTTGCTTGTGAGCCTCTGAAGTCAGAGGCTCTGGGCACAGCCAGGTTTCCAGCAAGAACTGTTGAAGCTAAAGGGAAGAGGAGAAAACCCTGTGCATGAAAGGCAGTAGCAGGACTTGGGACATGACCGTATATGTCTTCAGTTAAACAAAGATCATCCACACTTGAGCATGCATAGAAGGAAAGGTCCACCTCTGGCTCTTGGTAGACAATAGCAGGTAGAAGAAAAGGACCCTCATTGAGTGAAGAAAGTGCAGATAATTTATGAGGGAAGGCAAGTCCAAATACACTCAGTTACTCAGTTTTGAGCCTCTGACCACACTTCCTTCAGAGTGGTTGAGCCCTGGAGAGTGGCATGTTACCAAAAGAACAAGGAGAACAAGGCCCTCAGGGGTACTCTTAGCCACAAACAAGAAAATTTCTGAATTCCTCACCACCGCTTTAGCCCTCTAGGCAGTCACAGAACAGTCAGTGGAAAGATTAAGTGAGGTGGCAAAAACTGTACAGTAGAGCAGAAATTAAGAGTATCCTGGTCAGAGCTGGGAAGAAGTTCAAGGCTTGAAAATTCTTCTAGCATGCTGACTCACTCAAGGCAAATCAAAGGCTTTCCCTGGCAAGCGTTATTCACACATTCGAATTCTCAGCTTTCATTTAGAGGAGTTATGTTGAGTTCTCAAAGGGCTGAAGAAAGCATGTGGTACCCACAGTGAGGTACCAGCCTCTCAGTGCTGTATGACATTGCTGTAGCACAGCTGTCCCTTGCTCAGCACCTCTGCTGGGTGCAAAGGGATCACCAGCTCCCCATTTTTTAAGGCTGCTGGTCTGAGCTGGCTGAGCAGCAGCAGACCTGGCATGCATTGTACCAGTTTCATGGAGCAGCAGAGGAAAACTCCAGAAGCAGCAACAGCTCACAACCTGGGGCTGCTCACAAGAGCATGGGATGGGAGCAATCCAGCTCACCAAAAACACATCTGCAGTGGTTGTACTGGTCTTGTCCCAATGTATAGCAGATGAACTTAGCAGTAAAAGAGTCTGTTTCTCTCCACTAGCTATGAAGAGATCCATGTGAATAAGATGTGAATACTTGTATTGCCTGTATGAGTCCTACCTGAAGAGTCTAGGAAATCCATAAAACTAAAAACAGCAGTAAAGAAGCAGAAACACCTTTCTCTAAGAAAGTGGTGGCAGAATTTTTACACCACAGATAGGGGCATATCAGATCCAGAAGGAAAGAAAGTAGTTTCCCAAGCAGAATCCTTGTCCTGGCCAAAAGCTAATTAGAAATGCATTGGGCCAGAGAAGGGTCTATGTCCAGTCTCTTAATAGGTATCCCAGTGCCTGTGTTTCCAGGCAGATAAGAAGACTTCTGCAGTGAACTCCCTGACATCAGTCCAATCTCTTGTATGGTTTTAGGGTTCAGTTCTTCATCTTGTGGGTGACTGACAAATTCCCAAATGGTATATGCTAGTGGGTAGGCAGATACATGGTTTAATCCTGCCCCAGCTGCAGCATAGTGCTACATCAAGCAAGAAGCTGTAAACCTGTCCTTGTTACCAGGCACTAGTAAGTGCCCCAGCTCCCTGAGCTGTTGATGTGCATTTCAAGGGGAGTGTTCCTGCAGCCTCTTCTCGTGCACATGTTTTGCATTATCTATATATTACTTGCTTTATAGCAATTATTCCATGTTTTCATTAAGCTGGATAAATGAGAGTTTGCTATAATTAAAAGGTGTTAGCTAACCTACCTAAAAAGGATTTGCCTTACCTAAGCAGAGTGTTTGGGCCCAAGCAGTATGTTAAAACATGTTCAAACCATATATTCCCAACAACGTTTAAGACCAAGGGTGCCCATTGCTCTTTGTTTCTATAAACTACTAAGAGTAGACTGAAAGATTACGTGCTGCTGGGTTTTAAACCAGAGGAGCTCTGCACACTAGGTCAATCAATACAAGCCTGCTGAATTGTCCCTGCTTTTGGAACAATTCATCCTTGTCGCAATAGCTCAAATTGCCTCCTTATCTCTTCTGGTGGCTTTTAGATCTGCAGGACAGCTTAAGGCTACATGAATTGCCTGCTGTAGGTGCTGTTCTCCCTCCAGGGACTATGGGAGACCCAATTAAAGCCTCAAGTTGAACTCTCTTATGTAGTCCTACTTAGCAAGCCCCTTTGTGTTCCACCCTAAGGACTTCATCTTTATAGGTAACTCACTAGTCAGGATTTTTGAAGTGTTTTGACTCCAATTCTGCTCTTGCTCTTCATGTCAGAATCCAGAGTAATTCAGATCCGCTTTGGATTTCTCAAGTTGCAGTGGTGTTAACAGCACTGACAGTATGAGATGTAAGTGAAGAGAGTTTGTGAAGGGAGGTGCTATCCTCTACTAGACCAATTTTTACATTGGTTAATTTGGATTTCAGTTTTCTGACCTGCATTTTTCATGTCTTAAATACCAACCATTGACATATGCCTTTTTATGCTAGATCTTTTCTAACTGTATTGCAAGAGCTAAATTGATATTGCTGCAATATTTTAATTGCCATTTATATTTCCTTTTAAGGATCCCACTGTCTGGCTGGTAGCATTTTCAAGTACCTGAGAACATTTTAAATCTGGTGTCTAGCTTCGGGTCTGTACTTCTTTTTGCCCATCTGTTACTCAGTGGTAGTAAAATATGTTGTGTATTGCAGAGTACTATTAGTTGTTTTTAAACATGGCTGTGAATTTGGCACATCCTGGTGATAACATTTAGCAAAGTCCTGACATGATCAGTCTTTGAAGAAGGAAAGAATAAATAATTTTTAGATGGAGAGATGTGCCACTTGCATTTCTGTAAGAGGACTGTGTACTCATGCCGTACCTTTGAATTTTTTGGTACTTTGCTCAAGTCAGGATTCCATGTTTTGTATATGGAACTGCTGTAACTGGCTGCAAATCTGCAGAAAAAAAAGTCCCAAGAATCAGCTTTTGATTCTTGATTTTGAACAAGTTTGTTGCCCTTCAATGACTTAACTATAGATAGCAATATTTTTAGCAGCATGGAATATGCCTCTTTTTAACTTACAAAGCGATATATTTTCAAGAATGCAGTTTTAACCATTTTATTTCTTGTTGTTATTTTTATTTTCAGTCCTGCCTCCTGTACTCGTTCCAAGACACAGTGAGTTTAACCCTCACCTCAGCCTCCTTGCCAAGTTTCGAAACACTTCTCTGCACAGTGAGCCACTGATGCCGCACAATGCCACCTATCCTGATTCTTTCCAGCATCCTCCATGCACCCCTTTTCCATCATCACCCAGCCACATGTTTTCCCAGTCACCTAACAGCATCAGCTATCCCAACTCACCAGAAAGCTCTTCTGGACCCGGAAGTCCCTATCAGCTCACAGGTAATAATGAGCTTTTAGACATTCTGACTGAGGCAGTCGAGGTTCTTACCAGAACCTGGAGTCAGGTGACAATTCTGTATGCTTCCCTTAGGCTATAGCTACAGATTGAACTGTTGGACAGAGTGGACTTGGAATGTGATTTCTTGTGACTGCTTCTTGTGTATTTGACTCCCAGTCCTTCTGAGAGATGCTCAAGGGACTAAGAATTGTAGTCATCCCACTCCTAGAAGTGCCTGAGTGAGATTTCATGATTACTGTAAGGAGGAAATTGAGGAGAGAAGCAGGTGTGCCAGGCCACCTTCTGTTTAAAGCTGTCCATCCAAGCTTCCAATACAATTCATGGAAAAGAGCACTTGCAAGACTCAAGTAAGGGACCTAAGATGGGCAGAGTAGGAATCTTTAGAAACTCCATCAAGAGAGAGGATAAAATCGGGAAATTGGTGTGCAGAAATATTTTTAAATGTGTGGTGATCCCACTGACTGTATAAATTAAAGTGTTTACCAGTCTGGCCCAACACTTGTGGAAGCCACTAGGCACATTCCTATGACTTTGAAACATGTTCCACAGTTCTGAAGTTGGGAGGGTTATGTCACTCAGATTGTTTGTGTTGTAAACTCCTTACTTAGTACTGCTCTAATTATGTGAAAATTTAACTATGCATTTGCTGTTAATGCAACACAGCTGAGAGATAGTTTTGATGTCAAAACATGTTTCAGATTCACTTCTACTCTTTAACTTTCAAATAGTTTCAGTGATCTCAGTTTTTTCCACAAAGATGAATTCAGATCAGAAACTTGTAGCTTAAAATTTTAGTATCTCAACTGCAAAGTGTTTAAATGCATGTCCTTAATGACATGCCTATTTTCACTTTAAGTGCAAGAAGTTTATTTTTACAAGGTATTTGTAGTATTTGAACTTCCTTTTAAGCTGGATACTTTCAATACAGTGTGATGTTTTTCCTTCTCTCTCCATTCGTTGAATATGTCTTCATTAATTTTTTCTCTAGATCTGTATTTCAGATAAAATCATATTTAGCAACACTGAAACATTTCATCGAGTAGTAAGACTTGTTTGTCTTGTCCTATATTTTTTTTTTCACCTCTGTGTAACCAAGCTGGATTCAGTGGAGCTGGTCCTGACAGGTAAATCAGGCCCATTCCAGCTATGTAATGACTCTGACTCGTGCATTTAACTGAACTTGGGACCTTGCAAAGCTACTTAAAAATAGAAGTGGCTCAACCTGAGCTTCAGTATATGACAGCACATGGCATGCTGATAAGCATAATTTGCCTGTGTAACAATCAGGGATGGAAGGGTATCTAAAGCAAACTGGAGTTACATCAAGAACCTTGAGCAGGATTGCTGTGACCAAATATAGATGTCAGCTATGCTCATTTCTGCATCTCATGCAATTCTCTACACTCTCTCTCTAATCAATGGAGGAAAACAGGGACTCCTACAACAGGATTCATTGCATTTTCTTGTATATGTTTAAAGTACCTGAGATACGCTGTCTCTGCGGGTGCCTATGTTTCTGTTGTGGGTATAAGGAGAGCTTAGGGTGACTAGCTTAGGCATAGACATCAAAAATAGCCATATAACCACATGACTGTGTGATTATATTCCTTTCTGTGACTTGTTTTCTCTTCCACTATTTCTTGGTTTTGTTTTACCATTCTAGCTTGTTGTATTTTATGTGGGAGGCTTATGTCATCTATATGTTAGAAATATCATGTGGTGTATGAAATTCCTAAATCCTGAACAGTGCTTAAGTAAAATTACATTCCTGTTCAGTACTTACTTGGAAGATTCAGTGGTTGTCTTATGAGACAGTTCACAGTCATCCACTTCCAGCTGAAGTTGCTCTGTTTTGAGGGCCAGCCAACAGACCCCAAACACAACAGGGAATTTCAAACTGGAACCAAATTAAACAGTGCTTAAAGAGATCCACAGTCCTGCAAGCTTGTATATGGCTATAATTAGCACATAAGCTCACAGAGTTTCTGTTCAAATGAACAAAGCTACATACTTTGAGTGCTTATGCAGTGAATGTTGACATTTTTTAATTTGAAAATTAAGACCTTTTTTCTTTGGCTGTTTGAAGCCTTCTGTCTTTCTTGAGAATCCCTGCTATAGAGTAACCTATTTTCTAGCTCATGTTGCTGGAAATGGAACAAATCAGGAGCTGGGCAGGTTGCGAGTTGATAGTTTTTCTCCTAATGTTTTCAACACATCCATTGCTCTTTGACGGGAGACTGAACAAACCAGGAGAGGACAGACTTCCCTTGTTGAACAGAGGTAAAAAAAATAAATCTGGAGGGAGATTTGCCAAGTCTGATTTTAGAGTGTAAATGCTTTCCATAGGCTTTTTTTTATAGACTGTGAAGAGAGCTTTCTCCCAGAGGATCATTTAAAGTTTGCTTCTGCTCTTAAATCATCTCCTTAAGTTTTAAATTCATGAGAGAAGTCTGGAACTGAAGGATCAAACTTCATTACTTTTGTAGGGTAACAGCTGGTGTTAAGAGAGAACTTGGCACGGGTCTAGGCCTGAGGTACTGTTGTGACTGTCCCTCTCTCAAGTGCTGCATGTCCAACATGACAGCCCTTCCTTCCCATCTTCTCTGAACACACAATGGTCTTAATCTAGAGACTGAAGGGAGGTCAGGTTCAGATTTGTGCTGTTTCCAGCCCTTCTCTAGCTAAACAATGCCAAAGAGGTATAATATTCACCAGGAAAAGCCAAGAAGGAATTTACCAACATACTGATTTAGGCTTAATTCTTTTCTTTTTTTCTCTTTCTTTCTTTCTTGCTTGCTTTCTTTCTTTGCTTTCTTGTTTTCTTTCTTTGCTTTCCCTCCCTCCCTCCCTCCCTCTCTCTCTCTCTCTCTCTCTCTCTCTGTCTCACTCTCTCTCTGTCTCTCTCCGTCCCTCTCCCTTCCCTTCCCTCCCTCCTTCCATTCCCTCCCTCCTTCCATTCCCTCCCTCCTTCCATTCCCTCCCTTCCCTTCCCTCTTTCTTTCTTCCAGTGGAAACTCCACCTCCACCCTACCACACAAGAGAACCTGCAGGAATGCACAATGGACGGTCAATGGATGCAATAGCTGAAAGTCAACTAGTGCTGTCTTTGCCCAATGGAGGTAAATCTGCCGATGGAGAACCTGAAAGTAAATAACCATTTGTACTATTTTTTACATAAAAATTGTTAAGAAAAAGAATTGTCATTTGAACAAAAGGGTTCAGTGATGTGTAATAATAGGTTTCAGGCAATTTTGCAGTAAGGCTCTGTGCTAGACCCACCCATTACCTAGCAGAATAGGTTGATGTAAGAAAACCATGTATTATGTGCAAAGTTACAGAGTTTAGACTCTGTATTTTGTATTTTTATTAGCATTTTTGTACTTTAACTACTTTATGTAGTCAACTACTTTACTACTATTACTTTACTTTTGTACTTTAACTACTTTATGTAGTTTATTTGTATCCATGTACTATTACATTTAAAAGTTGTTAATGAAAGCAAGCACTGTTATCTACATCGTAAAGATAAATATATCAAATCAAGCATGGTGGGGCAGTATAACACACAAAAGCATTATCAATATCAGAACTGTTGGGTTTTTTACCACCTTCAGCTCTGGGTTTCAAGTACTTTAAAGTCTTGTGGTAGGAACCTTTCTGCTGCCATCTTTGTATAAGTGTTACATTACTGGCTGGCTAAAAAAGAAAAGAACATGTTTTAGTTAAGTACAAAGAGATTTCTACAGAAGACCAACCTCTGTCCTCTTATGAGAATGCTTTAGTGGGAGAGGGCATGGATGGTCAGAGAAGAAGGGTCTGGGATCCTCCTTGCACCCCTCAAAGCAACTTGATGTCATCTTCATCATGGTCCCTGCTACCTTTGCACCAGTACTGGCAACTAATGCCTCCACTATTCAAAGCCAATTGCTGCAGAGTACCAAGGGCAAATGGGAGTTCCTCTGCTGGGTTTTACTTTGGCTTCCTGCTACTGCAAATGGAAAATCACCATTGTTCTTTTAGTCCATCATATTGTATTCTTAAAGAAATGTGGTTTATAGAATGAGGACTGAACACTGTGCACACACATGCACATTAGAAAACTACTACCAGTTCTTCTGAAAAAATGAGAAGGCTGTATGTAGCATGGAACTGGAGCAGAAGGAAGATGAGTGGGATAGTGCTAATTACACAGAATGACCAGATAATAATAAGTTATCAGACACCAGTACTTTTAAATAAATTGTCAAGCTACTTTAATCTCTTTATCATAGTTTACCACCCTGATCACTATCCTAGTGAATATTAGTTAGGAGTTTATTACAGGTTACGCACAGAGGCTCTGGGGGCAGGCAGGCTTACATGCCTGTGGTGAGCAGGCAGGATAAGGTTTCCTTCTGATTTCTGTAGGAAAAATGAGGCTCAGAGATTCTGTTACATTTTTCAGTCTGTCTCTGACTTAGAAAACCTGGGCATGGGTAGATCCAAAAGAAATGACCTTGCTGACATTTCTGCTTATGATCCCACATGGAAGCAGAAAGCCTGAAAGCATCTAAAAATTGAGAATGGGGGATGGGAGGTGGGGGTAGTGATTTATTACTTCTGAACTACAGAGTTTGGTGTTAGGCTGAAGGCTTGCCTTAGTTTTGACTTGCTTTGAGCCCATCTGTCATCCCTAGCTCCTACTGGTGTGTAGAGAAGATGTATCCCTTACTATTTTCAGTGCATAATTTGGGCCCCAGTTCAGCAAGGAATGTCAGTGTGTTAGAGTTAAGCTGGTGCATCAAACTTTTGCATGTTTGGGACTACAGTAAAAAAAGCTAAGAAGCAAGGGAAGCTGCTGTTGAGATAAAGCATACCATAAGTGACTGTTTAGATGAAGAGATGGGGGGCTGAGAATGGGAGGGAGGAAAGAAAACAGAGAGGGATTGTTTAAAAAATATTACTGAGACCTGAGCAGCTGACTAACTTTTATTTCCTACAGACTTTCGGCCTGTTTGTTATGAGGAACCCCAACACTGGTGCTCAGTTGCCTACTATGAACTCAACAACCGCGTAGGAGAGACTTTCCAGGCTTCCTCTCGAAGCATCCTTATAGATGGATTTACAGATCCCTCAAATAACAAAAACAGATTCTGCCTGGGTCTGCTGTCAAATGTAAACCGCAACTCTACTATAGAAAACACCAGGAGACACATAGGAAAAGGTAAGAGGAAATCCCTTCTCCTCAGGAATATTCAGAACTGAAAAGATCCACACATTGCATTAACAAACCTATCTGATTTGTCAAATGCACTTGTCTTAAAGTAAAAGCTCTGAGATTATTCTGAAATAAAAGAAAAGCAGCTGATTCTTTTCTGACTGGATAACAATCAGCAGAGTAACTCCTTACAAAAGCTATTTACTTGGCCAGCGAAGAGAAAAATGTTGTTTATAGTTATGTGTTCTGATTTAGCAGTATGTATTTTCATTTTATTTATTAGAGCTTCTGGCAACTGGGAATACTGCCATTGAAATGCCACTACAAGGATAATTGCTGGTGCCTGAGGGCTGATTCTCCTTCCACCAAATAACAAAGGGAAATGGATGAAACACTTAGTAGTTGAGTTACTTAGCTGAAGAACTCTACCAGAGTTGTCTTTGTAGCTCCACACACCCCCCCTGCCTCTCGCTGCCACCACCAGTCTGATTCCCTGCTTTGCCGACTTTTCACCAGTAAAACTAAGGCTCCTGTTCTCCCACCAGTGGTTCTCTTTGTATGCTCCACTTCTGGTGTACAGCGTGCAGAATCATATGCTGCCGGTGAAAGACCACACCTGGACATGCGTGACCACACACAATCTGTCCCAGCTCACTGGGGCTGTGTAGGGTTTGATATTCTCATAGAATTTACTGTTGTTTGTGATGGTGAGTCAGAAGCACTGTGCCAGCCACTTCTCCATGCAGATGAAGCTTTTCATGTTCTGGTATATCCAGTCTAGACTCATTATCTTGCCAACCCAGCCTCGCACCAGTAGCTACTTGGGAATGTATTTCCCACTGGGCTAATTAACTCTAATTGTTCCACTGCTATTATCTTGTCAACCTCACCTTATTTCCCAGGCCTACAGCAATATTTTAATTGGCTCTTGATAGTCTAGTGTTGAATGACTGAATACAAGGAAGCTCTGAGACAAATGTGATACAGTTTTTGCAAACAGCAGTGAACCTGAAGGCTGGTGCAGGAGATGTTGTGCTTTGCTCTTGCACTTTTCTCTGGGAGGGAAGGCACTTGTGTTGCAGATGCGCTGCGTGAAGCCAGTGTGATGCTACAAGTGTCTGTCATAGTGGTTCGTTGTGAGAGGTGCAAATGTGTTGTACATCTAGTTCTAACTTAGTAAATAAAGCAAAGCTTCCCTATCAGTGTAAGTTGTCAGAGGGATGTGGATGAAAGATGAGCCTGGCCCTAAAAGAATGACAAAAGATCCCAGCTGTCATTTGAGGATGTTACATCCTGTGACTTTCTGCACCAAAAGAGGAGGAGACAGAACAAAAATAAAATTAGGGAGATGCTAATGGTCTTCATCCATTTAAATCTGAAGATCTGTCTTCATTGCTTAAAAGTCCTTTAAAGTCCTACACTAAGAATCTGCCCAAGGGAAGGGAGCAGGTTGCCCAGAGAGGAGTTTAGTGTATCAGAGATCCGTGATTTTACTGTTCTCGCCTGTTTATGTAAATCTTAAAAAAACATGTACAAATGGAGTATAAGTGGCACCAGTACAGGCCTGCAGAAGAGCACAGAGCAGCTCCAAAATGTGTAGTTCAGAGGCATGGTGGACAGATGAAAGCTACTGAAATGGATACAATTGTCACATGTTAACAGGGGAGAAAAAAGAGTGAGTAAACAAGATTAGCTCAGTAGGATAAGGATATGTGATTGAATTGTCATCTAGTGTATCAGCATGAAACGGTTTCCTGGAAATACCACATCAAAGCTAAAAACAATCCAGAACACAATGCAACATCTACTAGCAATTGGACCTGTTTCAGCAGTTAGACTTCAAGGACAAAAACGGGACTTTTGATCAGTGTCAAGAAGATGTGGATGCTTGGAGACTGGTGAATTTCCAGCTTCTGCGTGGAGCAATGAAATCCCACTAAAACATATGGACCCTTAATTTGGTCTTCTACAAATATGTATCTAGCAGCTTGGTTTCCTTGAGGGTGCTTTCCTCTGATGAATGAATACTAGAAGAATAGAAATACATATTGATATTTCATTACTGCTGTATTTACTGCTTTTAAAAAGTCCACAAGGAGAAAGCAATTTGTAGCATCTGCTTTTGAGACTAACAGTGGTTTTGTTACTATAGCAGACAGATTAGGCGATGCCTTTGAAAGAATTAATTTTTTTCAGAAAATAGGTTGCTCAATATACTTCAAAAACCCAGCCTTAAAAATTTTTCACCTTAGTACCAGAAAGTGTGGTGACCCTAAATCAGTAGCCACACTTGAAGATTTGAAATGTGGTGAATTTTTATGTCCTTATTCTTCTCTCCTTACCCTCTGTTCTCACTCTATCTGATTATTTCAGAAAATTATACGGACTCCATCAAGGTCCTTCCTATTTTCAGTCCTTCCCTTTTATGCATTTCCAAGGTAAGGAAAGGAGAGTAGGTCAAGTAATAGCAGTCACAGTGTGCAGCACCCCACAGTGTCTGGCGTAGTCAGAGCAGACCTGAGGACTGGTGGAATGGAGCTGTCCCCTTGCTTGTGTTCCCAGTGCAGCACCAGTGTGTATTTTAAGCCACACCCCTGCCACTCGCATCTTATTTGAGATCTTGTGGGTGCATAGAAGTCAAGTGGTGGCTTGAAGACAGACTTAAAGGTTCCTGTCTGAGTCACCCTGGAAAACTGTGGGAGAACATAATCTTCCCAGATTCCTTTCCCACTCAACCTGCTTTTCCCTGAGCCTTTCCCACTTCTGTTTAGAGGCTGGTTTTGTCCTGAGGATGTGCTGCTACCTCTTATTGTTACGACCACAGAATGATGAACAGACTGGGAATATGTAACCAGTCTTTTTATGAAAGACACCAGGAATAAAAGTAATTTCAACTGCATTATTAAAGCATAGTTATCACTAGCTTTGGAGGCAGTCCACTGAGGCTCTGTGAAAATGTACATTTGTATGTAAGTGTTTGAATGCCATACCTGGGAATAGAGAGGAGGATTTTACTTTTATTTAGTGGTGGTTTTTATGAGAACAAAGAACTGAGTTCTTCCACCTCTCTTGACTATGGGAGGGGTTCATTTCCCCTAATCCAGCCATGGGAAAGGTGACTGCCTGGGCATTTTCACAGGATGATTTGGCCCCTTTCAGGGTGTGGCTTCATGCTCACGTTTAAGCAGGCTGGGTCCCCATTGCCGCGCTTGCACTGATGAGGATCTCACTGCAAATAAATTTGGTTTGGTTTGGTTTGGTTTTAAGTTTATTAGCTGGTTCCCGATCCTCAGCCATTGCTGCCAGCATGAAAGCTAGTGTAGGAAGAAACAGCAGGAGTAGGGAATGGGAGAGCCTTTTCAGCACCTACACAGACTTCCATGGGGTTAAACTGGCTGTAAGCCTGCACTCTGTAGCGGATGGAATGAATCATCTGGTCACAATGCCTCTCATCATCTATCAGCTAGGGAAGGTGTCTGCACAATTACCTTACTCAAGATCCCTAACTTTAAGGTTACTGAATTAGGCTAAGATAAATTCTCACACCAATTTAGGTATATTTTCATGCAAGCAGATATCCTGAGGGGATCAGAGTATTTGAATGGATAGAAGTGCTTCCACCTTCATTTCCCCAAGGCACAGTCAAAATTTGAAGGTTAGTGTTGGTAAGTCACTTGGGCACTGGAAAGTTCAGAATAAAATCAGTCCTTTTCTTGCTAAAGGTCACTTGGAACAGGATCTGACGAGTCAGTCACATCATGTAAATGCAAATACTCGGTTCTGATGTGACGGATAAAGCAAAATACAGAAAAGCTATTTTAAGTACACACTATGCTGTGTTTTAACTGTATGATGTAGGATACTGTAGTAAAATAACAGCATGCAGTGAAGTGGGTCTTGGTCAGCGTGCATGTTCTGAACAGAGAAAATACACTTCGATGTGTAATGTAATACTGATTTTTCAGTTCTTGGATAGTTTTGATTTATGCTGTGTATATGGTTGACATGTGTTTGATACTTACATATGTGTGTCTTGTCATAAAATACTGTGCTGTTGGGTAAAAGAAGTAAACCAAGTTTTACTGAGAAACGAAGAAAAATACCGCTTTCCAAAACTTTTCTCTTCTAGACCAATACCCCAAAATAGTGTTTATGATATTTTCCTCTTAATGTTAGTGGCCCCTTGTACAGTACATAGATATGCACACATTTTACTGTCTTCTAAAAGGTAATGTATAGGTACCAGGTATCTGGAATGATCTTGGGTTTGTATGCCAGGATAAAAGAAAAAATTATTGGTATAAAGTGTGTTGTGAACAATGGAGAAATGATACACATTACATTTTCTTTTTCAAGGTGTTCATCTTTACTACGTTGGTGGGGAAGTTTATGCCGAATGTGTCAGTGACAGCAGTATTTTTGTGCAAAGCCGCAACTGTAACTACCAGCATGGTTTCCACCCAGCCACTGTCTGCAAGATCCCCAGTGGCTGCAGCCTCAAGATCTTCAACAACCAGCTCTTCGCCCAGCTGCTTGCCCAGTCAGTCAATCATGGTTTTGAAGTGGTGTATGAGCTGACCAAGATGTGTACTATTCGAATGAGCTTTGTTAAAGTAAGGATTGTTTGTTTTCTCTTGGATTTCTGAAAAGGCAAATCCCGTTACTTTCTAGCTCCCATCAAATCCTTTCTGAAGCAATTCAGATTGCCTCTTTTCCAGTATTGCCTTAAACTTCTAGGTGCTTACAATCATTAGTTTTGAGGTCAACCTGGAAATTTCTTAGATTCCAAAATTTGGGTATTCCATAGGCTCTCTGTGGAAAATAGGCAGAGAATGCATGGTGGAGTTCCCCCACTGATTACACAAAAAGCTCAACTTGGAAGGGCTTAGCAAAATATGAATGTCTTAGGCAGTTGTGATCTCTCATATTGTTACAGGTTTGCAATAGAGCTTGATAGAGCCATAGATCTGAAAAGAATGTCCTTATGTCTCTAGGCTAATTTACAGTCTCACCAGTACCATAGACTGATATATATGGTCTCAGTCAAGAAACACTGGATCTTTCTTCATCTCTCACTTAGCTTGCAGGGAGTTGTTGTTTGCCATCTGCCTGATTCCTGGCTAAAGATTGTCATAATTTCTGATGACGTTCCCTCTGGCCAGCCACAGGATCAGAAGGGCTTCTTGCAAGCAGAATAGAAAAAGAATATCTGACCTTCTCTCTGTTACTTGGAAGAGACAGGAAGCCACCAAAGCCATTATTGTTTCAACGTCTTTCATATCTGAACTTCACAGTCTGACTGCTCTGTGTGATATTTGTGGGAGTTTGTCAAATTTTCTGAATGGCCTTCTTACCAGAATGAGATCTCTTGACTCCTTTTAGCGCTTAGAATTTACTTAGGTGCCTATTGTAGCATCTAAAACCCAAAGAATGGTGGGTATTTAAAGATTGTTTGCAGATATGCTAGACTGACTTGCTGTAGTGCTGCTGGGGAGAGCTGGCAGCAATGTTCAGCCTGCAAACTAGAGGAGCTGCACCATTAGAAGCCAGTTGGTTCTGCTAGGTACCATAAAAAATGGCTTGTGTATGTGCCTTCGTCTTGCAGATTTGTTTCTATACAAATGACTGAATCAAGATGATTGAATTCTAAGATACTGAAAAATTGCTTGAGGCTTGAGCGCAGTTACCTTATGTTCTACAGAGCAAATGAGTTGAGTCCTACACATCTTTCTGACTTTTTCAAGCCATCCTTGGGGACCCATCTCCTTAAGTCTCTGAGAGCATTAAGAGTGCCCTGTAACTTCTCCCAGGAGTCCAAGCCAAAATCTCCATGCCCATCACCATGCTGCTGCTTTGTTCTTGTGAAGGAGCTGACATCTTGTTCACATACAGACTTCAGGGGGGAAAAGGAAAGCAAGAAACTCAACAAACATTTTCTTTAATTAATGGAAGACGTGAATGGGCATGTTGTTTGTAAAGGCAGTGTAGCCAGTTACACAATATTTTCATTATCTCAGCAACTTGGGGACAGTCTCTTTGATGTGTTATCTGCCTCCATGCTCAGCCTGGCAGCAGAAATGGTGATGTTGATGCACTCTATATTGCTGCTGCCATATTATCACCTTGCTTTGTTGAAACAATAGCAGCTACTATAGTGCCTCAGGCACCAGAAGACCAGTGCAAGGAGTTCTTTTGAAACCTTTCCCATGACCTTTGGAAAATTGCTATGCAAATCTCATCTAGGTTCCTTGTTCCTGGCCTACTAATACCTTTTCCTGTACTCAGTCTTCTCAAAATATTTCTCTCCCAAGGTGTGAGCCACTGTGTGTTCAGTCTGAGGTCAGGAGTGCCGTTGGATGTTGGGTATGTAGTTGCAGATAGGGGCACGTTGTCTGTCAGAGAGCCGCCAAGAGAGCCCCCAGGTGCCGGGTGATGCTGTGGCTTCTCCCCTGATTCGTGTCCAGATGCTGCTGGTCACCTACAACCCACAGGACGAGCACAGCTAAAGGGCTGGAGACCCTGTCTCCTACCCCACCAATGCTTGAGCTACCAGCTGGGAGACAGCGATGGGGAGGGACCAAGACATGAGAAACTTGCCAGGACTGTGTTGTCTTCTGGAGGCAGGACATGGGACAGAGGGAGGTAAATGTCTTGTCCCCTCTTATGTCCTTTGTGTGCCCACATTGCAGCTAGGAGCTCAGTTGTGGATGTACCATCAGTGAGAGCAGTTTCCATCCATTGAGCACTTCTGATAACCAAAGCAGGATGGTGTTGGCCCCTCTCCACAGCTGAGGCAGCTGAAGCACAAAGGGTAGAGATGGAGAGTTTCTCTAAGCTAAGGTCTGAACCCAGCACAACCCCTGACACATTTCCCCAAGTCTTGGGGCTAAGGGGAAGACCCAGCAGACTCGACTGTGTTCCATGGCATGAGGTAACTCAGTACTCTGGGACATGGCTGGAGCCTGGACTGGAGAGAGCTGTTGCCCACAGGAGGTAGGAAGGGCTGGCAGGAGCAGCAGGACCCTGTGAGAGTACTAGTATGCTCTTCCTACCGTCTGTGCAAAACACCGTCACAGCTTTGCAAGTTGTGCTCATCTTATTCCCTCATTAAGAGAGTCCGAGTTCATTTTGACCCTGGGGATAAAGGAGGCTACCTGTGACCCTAGAGTGATATACAAGGGGCCACAGGGGCCTTGTCCTCCTACTGTTTCCCCTGGCAGGGCTCCAGCCAGAGACAGCATCACTGGGAGTGTTTGGGAGTTGCCAGCAGAGGGAGATGGCCAGCCGCCTGCATGCGCTGCCAGACTCCCCCAGATCTGGCAGGTTGTACTTTCAGCCTGCAATTGCCATTCCTCTGGCTTTTCCATTCTGCCAGTCAGCAGAGGTGCGTCGGCTCCTCTAATGCCCTTCTGGCTGTGTATCTTCATTGCAGCTGAGTACTTGCAACTTCATCATCTCAGGAGTGTGACGGCAACTGGCATTTTATGCAAACATTTACAGAACATCAGTCTGAGGTCCTGTGAGCACAGGCCCTTTCTAGCTTGATAAATGCTCTACAGTTCAGAAAAATGCTGCCTGTTTAGAAGTACTCTGGGCTTTTTATTTTACTCTTTTGCTTTCTTTCCCCTTTTCATCATTTAGTAGCAATGAATTTTATCCAGACCACTTATTATGGCATCCTGTTTCGGTGTTGATCTTAATTTTGCAGCTGAACATCTAAAGAAGTGGGCTCTAGCACCTTCACTTGTTGGAGTTGTTCAGCAGTCTGCAATTTAAGTGCCTTTGGCAGGCATCATTCTTAATATACCTCCACATCCTTTTTCCATGACAAGAATACCAACCTGCCTGACTAGCATAATGATAGGTAAGACTCAGTGTCTGATCAACATCCCACAGACGAAGATCCTCATCCTGTAGTGGGACCATGTTTTACACATTGCCCTGTGGAAATCCCAGTTCAGTTCTGCCAGTGAGACAACCGGTGAGCTGCAAGACTTTGGGCTGTGACTCGGAGGCCTCGTGTTGCTGGGAAATGAGGCTGCCTGCTTAGGGTGCAGACACTGAGCCTGCTTGAATCATAGAATCATAGAATATACTGAGTTGGAAGGAACCCATGAGGATCATCGAGTCCAACTCCTGGCCCTTCACAGGAGAATTATACTATGTGCCTGAAAGCGTTGTCCAAACACTTCTTGAAGTCGGACAGGCTTGGTGCTGTGACCACTTCCCTGGGGTGCCTGTTCTACTGCTCAACCACCCTCTGGGGGAAAAACCTTTTCCTGATATGTAACCTAAACCTGTCCCTTGAGGCATGGGGGCTCCAGGCTCTTTTCTCCCTGCTAGCACCACATCCCCATCTTCTGTCAGATGCTCTGTATCCCTTGTCACACCAAAAGAGCTGGAGAAATTACTGCAGGACTTCCCACAGCAGACAGCTGGGAACTCCTGTGGGAAAAGAGGACATGTTCAAGGATAGAAAACTTATGGAAAATATCTATACATAGGCTATGGTACATAGGAACTGCTGAAAGTTTCCAGAGGTTTAGATAAATACCTAGAACTTCTAGGGTCTCAGACTCATAGAATGCATCCCTACCAATACATGAAGCAGTGCCCAGGATCATACCCAGTTCCTGTTAAAATGTTATGAAAGAGCCTGGCCTGCTTTTTATCTGTGCCAGACAGCAGTCTGCCAGACTTTCCTGGGCATGTCTCCGGGGTGCAAACAGCAGGGACCATTCCCCATGGGCTGTTTGCAGGCAGCAAGCTTGGAAGCAGGCCTTTCCATGCCAGTTGTTTTCAGCACTTGGAAGTGTGAAGAGATTTTTAATTTAATACCATAGAGTAACCACATAGGTAACTGTGATAACAATGACCTTAAAAAGTAGCAAAGTTTCTAGAGAAAATTATCCCTAGGACAAAGCATTAAATCTTGGGAACTTGGGTGGTGTACTACCTGTAGTTGTGTTAGACTGTCAGCACTGGAGTTGTGATTTAATGTTTTGATTTTCTTAAAAAAACTGCTCACTTTTTGGTCCTTTTGTAGGGCTGGGGAGCAGAGTATCATCGCCAAGATGTTACAAGCACGCCCTGCTGGATTGAGATCCACCTGCATGGACCGTTGCAATGGCTGGATAAGGTGCTGACACAGATGGGCTCACCTCACAACCCCATCTCCTCAGTCTCTTAAGAATCATCTCTAGAATTTCTTTAGGATGGATGCTATTGCAGGCAGTGGCTTATAGAATTCCCAGTGAACAGAAGCTTGTATATGTAGATGTAAATATATCTATACATAGTCTACTCTCTTTTTTTTTTTTCCATGCTGCATTTTGTGGTTTCTAGTTACTCTGATGCCAGTAAAACAAGTTTAGAAATTCAGGTATAGCATATCTGTTCTCTAGTGCAAAATAAGCCAAATTCCTGCAAAAGTGTCAAACATTTCCTATGAGCATCTTCATTCCCCAGCCAAGCCAGTAAATGGTGCGAATTCTCAGCACTTTCATGTGGGTTCGGAAACCTGGCTGTAGCTGTTCCTAGTAGGTGAAATTCACCCCTCTGCAGGCAACCAAAGTCAGATCTCTATGCCATTTATATCCATTTTACATCCTAATTTCAGGTCTAAAAGAGGACCTTAGATGGTGCACAGGACTTATGCATAGAGATGACTTTTATCTAGTGAACTGAAGGACTAAATTGCAATTCCAGTCTGACTCCCTACTGCAAAGCATGATGGGACAACAAATCCTGTGAGGAGCTCAGGCACCTGCATCTCCCCTAGGATTTGGCAAGGGGGAGAGAGCCCTCAGGATATACTCAGCACTGGAGCCTTATCAGAGCATTCTAGACACCTCCAAGTAATCTGTTACTGTTGACACAGTAGGGTACGGTATTGCTGCACTGAAAAGCAACAAGCTCCTAAGAAAAAAATAATAATTGAAATATAGGCCTATGACTTAAAAAACTAATTAACTTCCAGTGCTTTTTTTGCAAAGTACATACATACTTGCATATGTATCCGGCATGTAAACTGAATCCTATCCATGATACAGTATTGATGTAGTTTGTTTTAAAGTTAGGACTGTCTGTAGGTAGAATACTGTGCTGATATCAAGGGTACACCTCAAAGGGGCTTGAACTGTGATTCAGAAAAGGGAAATGAAGTGTGCATTGAAGAAGCAAATAATTACTTTATCATTCTTCTTGGGATAGTCTCCATACTGGGAGCAGGAAGCCCCATGCCCACAGGATGCAATGAGAAGGAGATGGGAGTCAGCCACATCCATCCCCTGTACTGGGCCAGTCCTTGGGATCTGACTGCATCACTCGGGTCTGACAGAGAGAGGGCTTCCCTGCCAGTCACTCCATACATCCCCACAAATGGTTTCTTGTCTTAGATACAGGTTCCATCATTTGCTGTGCTTTTGCCTTGACTGCAGGTGATGGTGAGGCAGTGTAAGCCGTGAACAAGCAAAGAGTGAATCGATGTGCAGAACCTTGTCTGTGTTCCTTCTGTAAGAAGGGAAACCTACTGCCCATACCCTCATCCACAGAGCCAGCCTTACAAAATACTGTTCACTTTTTAACCTTTTCTGAGGAGACAGGTGAAACTCTTAATACATTTTGATTGTCTCCATCATTTTGCTGAAAGAATCAAGTATTATTTCTTTAAAGGCATAACAGTTCATTGAAAATTGTTTTGCTTTAAGGATAACTTCTCCAATCTCATTCCTCCATGGAATGCACTAGAAGTATCATGAGGAAAAAAAAATGTTTTACAGAATGTTTCTTTTCTTCTCACACAATATCTGGTGCTACACATTTTGCTGCATAATTCGAAGAGGATGTCTGAAATCTTCAGCTATATCACATATGCAAAGGAAATAACATTCACTGGAAAGACAGTAAGTAAAGTAACAGTGTTATTTCATTTCAGTGCATCTTCAGCTGCCTGTGGAATTTGCAGGACACAGAAGGATAAATTATTGTTAAGTTTGAGCAGTAATAGCAAGCTGTATATGAAATTTGTACATGCGAAGAAACCTGTTCTATCACCATTTGATGTCAGGGGTGTCACTGTGAGATAGGAAAAGCTTTACAGTCTCTTGCAGCAATGAAATACAATAATAATATTACACAGAAATTCCAGGTGTGCCATTTACTGTTTAGCAGACTTAGAGACATCAGTTTGGAAAAATGCGTTTTCCTCAGCTCCCTCTGTCATCAGTGACCCTGTACCAAGGTACTGGTAACATGTTTTTTATCATGTTTATTGCACCTCTTCTCCAGTAGCACCTTTGCTCTAGGATGAGCACCTTTTCATGTAGCTCATTTCTTTGCTTTCTTAGCAGCTAAGGACAGAGAAAATCACCTCTCCTGTCTAGGATCTAGCTCTGTCCTTTATCCTAGGTTCCCCCTTGTCTTTTAGGCTGAAACCTCCTTCCCTTCTAATATAGAGAGAAGCTTTTATAGAGAGAAGACATTCCCAGCATTGTCATCTTCCTCACAGAGAGCAAAAAGATGTTCTGAGGTGTATCTGCTCTTGCGCAGCTCCAGAACCCAGTTTCTGCCAATGCTAAAAAATAGGCCAGTGAAGAGAAGCAGGTCCTTTTGGGACATCATTCATTTCATCATAAGACAGGCATTTCAAGTAGGTGAAAATGTACTTTAGGCATGCTTATGTTTTCCCACTGAGTATAAGGGGCACTTGTGTCTCTAGCACAAATGTGGACTGCTACACTGGACATTCCAAAAGTAGAGGAGGTGGACCCTAAGGAAGATGTGGTAGCTTTCCCAGCGTAATAACGATGCTTGCTCAGTTAAGTGTCTGTGTTGTTTGAATAAAAGTTGGTAAAATCAGAGCAGTTCTTTCTTTCCTGTATATGTCTACTTTTATAGTAATCCTTATATGAATGGAATTTGGCTTCCATGCAGTCCATACATGCATCTCATTTAAGGCAGTCACCTTAATACTACCTTACTAATAAGTAAAGAGGAATCTCTGAAGCATGATTCTTCTGACCTATTTAAAACATCTGTATTAGAATGAAATGAATTTCAGCAAATATAACTATTTGTCAGAAATTGGATCAAAGCACCTGATTCTGGGCAATTGAAGCCAATGGCCATCACAGAGTTGTTAGCCTTTAGGAAGGCTGGTATCACTGTGTCAACTATTTCTTCCTGTTTTGGTGGCCTCTGGGGACTTATTCCACCATGCGGGATGCTGTGCAAACACAGAGAAGCTGACAGCTCCTTCCCAAGTGAAGGGGAGAGCTCACAGAGAAGTGATAATAGGAATGAGGAAAACAAGTAAATAGGAAGATAATCCCTGCCCATATGCAGAGATAAAAAGTAAGGTTATTAAACCATTTATTACCCTTTCTTTTTGAACAAAGTTTCTTTTACAGGCTTCTCTAGTATATGTGAATTGAACTTGGTTAAAAATTCAGGTTTCTCTTAATTTACAGCAATGTAACTTTGTATCTCTAATGTCTCCCCATTTTGGAAGGTTTGAAAGGGGAAGGGTTTGAAACCAGGCTCTCCAGAGATGAGCCTAAGGGTAGAAAGCCAGGGTTAGGAGTGATATCAGCAGCCCAGGTGATGAAGTGCATGTACACCAATGCACACAGTATGGGTAACAAGCAAGAGGACCTGGAAGCCATCATGCAGCAGGAAAGCTATGACGTAGTCGCCATCACAGAAACGTGGTGGGATGACTTGCATGACTGGAGTACTCCCAGGGGTGGCTACAGGCTCTTCATAAGTGATAGGTGAGGTGGAGGGGTGGCTCTATATGTTAGAGAGTCTCTTGACACTCTAGAACTTAAAGTCAGTAACAATAAGGTTGAGTGCCTGTGGATCAGAATCAGGGGGAAGGCCAACAAGGCTGACATCCCGGTGGGAGTCTGTTTGTTATAGACCCCCCAATCAGGATGATGAGGGTGATGAATTATTCTACAAGCAGCTGGCAGATGTCTCAAAATTGCCAGCCCTTGTTCTTGTGGGTGACTTCAACCTGCTGGATGTCTGCTGGGAACTCAACACAGTGGGGAAGAGGCAGTCTAGGAGATTCCTAGAGTGTATAGAGGATAATTTCCTGCTTCAGCTGATAAATGAGCCTACCAGGGATGGGGCCCCTCTAGACATGCTGTTCACAAACAGAGAGGGGCTGGTGGGAGATGTGGTGGTCGGAGGCCGTCTGGGGCACAATGACCATGGAATAATAAGAGTTTTCAGTACTCAGGGATACAAAGAGGGCCATCAATAAAATTTCTACCCTGGAATTCCAGAGGGCAGATTTTGGCCTACTCAGAAGACTGGTTCAGAGGGTACCTTGGGAAACAGCCCTTGAAAACAAGGGGGTCCAGGAGAAATGGACATGCTTCTAGAAGGAAGTCTGGAATGCACAGGAGCAGGCTGTCCCAGTGTGCCGAAAGGCGAGCTGGTGGGAAAGACGACCAGCCTTGCTGAACAGGGAGATTATGAAGGAAATAAGGGGAAAAAAGAGAGCTTACTGACTATGGAAAAAAGGGCTGGCTACTCATGAAGAGTTTAGGAATATAGTTAGGTCATGTAGAAAGAAAATTAGACAAAGGCACAATTTGAACTCAGTTTGGCCACTTCTGTGAAGGACAACAAAAAGTGCTTCTACAAATACATAATAGCTGATATGGTTTGAAGCTGGCTCCCCGCCAAGTCTCCAAACCCTACCACCAGAAGTGTCCCCCCCCCCCCAAACCTCAGGGAGAAGAGGGAGAAAAACAACCAGCTAAGAAAACCCGAAACGAGAGAGACAGCTAAAGTGATATATATAAATATATTTACACTTATATTACAATTGAAATATATACAATTTAAAATATATACAATTTTCACAAGGGAAGGGGAAGGGGGAAGGGAAAGGGAACAAAACCAAAAATATATATATATATATATATATCCCAAATCAGTAGCCCGAGATCTAGTAACTAAAGGGTTAGCAAAGAAAATATCCCACCACTCTCCTTGGGACAACCGAGAGTTGCTCCGGGACGATCGCCGGCAACCTCCGCCTCCCAAGGTCGACAAGGCCTTACCAGGCCTCGCTCCCCAACACAGCAGACTCAACAGCAGGGAACCTGCACCTTCAAGCCGCCGGAAGGAAAGAGGGCGAAGGCCTCTCGTCCTTTCTTCTTATAATCTAGCTTACGTAAAAATCGTAGGGAATACTGGGTAAATCTGGACCCTTCCTTGGTTACAAACTGGTCACCAAGGAAGGCCTAGCCCAAACCACCACAATAGCAAAAGGAGGGGCAAGGAAAACCTCCATTCTTTTTTGGACATATGGGGGAACAAAGTCACCAAAGATGAGGAAAAGCCCAAGGTACCTAACACCTTCTTTGCCTCAGTTTTCAACAAGAAGGCAGGCTGTCCTCAGGACAACTGGCCTCCAGAGCTGGTAGACAGAGACAGGAAGCTGAATAGCCCCCCTGTAATCCAGGAGGAAACAGCCACCTGCTGAGCCATTTGGATCCTCACAGGTCTAGGGGACCAGATGGGATCCATCCTAGAGTGATGAGGGAGCTGGTGGAAGAGCTCACCAAGCCGCTCCCCATCATCTACCAACAGTCCTGGCTCACTGGGGAGGTCCCAGATGATTGGAAGTTGGCGAATGTCACGCCAGTCCACAAAAAGGGCCAGAAGGAGGACCTGGGAAACTACAGTGCCCGGCAAGGTTATGGAGCAGTTCATCCTGAGTGCAATCATACAGCACCTACAGGATGGACAGAGGATCAGACCCAGTCAGCACAGGTTTAGGAAGTGCAGGTCCTGTCTGACCAACCTGATCTCCTTTTATGATCGGGTGACCTGCCTGATAGATGAGGGGAAGGTTGTGAATATAGTCTATCCAGACTTCAGCAAAGCCTTTGACACTGTCTCCCATAGCATTCTCCTGGAAAAGCTGGCAGCCCATGGCTTGGAAAGGGGCACTCTCTGCTGAGTTAAGAACTGGCTGGATGGCCGAGCCCAGAGAGTGGTGGTGAACGCTGCTGCATCCAGTTGGCAGCTGGTCACTAGTTTAATATCTTTATTGATGATCTGGATGAGGGGATTGAGTGTACCATTAGCAAATTTGCAGATGACACAAAGCTGGGGGGGAGTGTTGATCTGATGGAAGACAGGAGGGCTCTTCAGAGGGACCTGGACAGACTGGAGAGCTGGGCTGATTCCAACAGGATGAGGTTCAACAAGGCCAAGTGCTGGGTCCTCCACTTTGGCCACAACAACCCCCTGCAGCGCTACAGGCTGCGGACAGAGTGTCTGGAGAGCAGCCAGGCAGAAAGGGACCTGGGAGTTTGGATTGACAGGAAGCTGAACAAGAGCCAGCAGTGTGCACAGGTGGCCAAGGTGGCCAATGGCATCCTGGCCTGTGTCAGGAACAGTGTGGCCAGCAAGACCAGGGAAGTGATTCTTCCCCTGAACTCAGCACTAGAACAGGTTGCCCAGAGAAGCTGTGCCTGCCCCATCCCTGGAAGTGTTCAAGGCCAGGTTGGATGGGGCTTTGAGCAACCTGGTCTAGTGGAAGGTGTCCCTGCCCATAGCAGGGTGTTAGGACTTTATCATCTTTAAAGGTCTCTTCCAACCCAAACTATTTGATGATGATGATGTCCCAGATGCTCTCCAAGCCAAAGGCAAGAGTTCCTTGCTCTGGACAAAGCTGGAGAGCAGACTGTTACTTGGACAGCTGAAACCAAGCCCTTTTGAGTGAGGGGAAGCCCCACTGAAGGGGCTGAGATTTTTATAGAGGATTTACAGTTAGTGGTTGTTTAAGTAGCCAGAAATGCACTGAGATGCTGAAGAGACTGAGGAGGAGAGAGCATATGACCAGCTAAACTCAGTGGTCATTACTGGAGGTATCAAGGCAGTACGTGCTTGGGCAGTTATTGTGTTCACTAGAGCTTTTTACGTTCACATCTAACCAAATTGTCAAGACCTGCTTTTAGAGCAGCTTGGAGTATGACAATCCTTGCTGTGGTTCTTCCTGTATATCCAGCCTGTTGTGAGTGTGCCAGATTCCTGATTAAGCCATTCGATAGTTGGGGCAAATGGTGTCCCATGTGATCCAGAGAGTAGGCTCTGGTTGCATCTGGGAACTGCACTTGAAAGATTACCCTCTGCCTTGCTGCAAAACTAATGAGTTCAGTTTTGGGGCAAATGTTCAAGGACACTACAAGCACATCCAGTGTGTGCTCCTCAAAGAAAGATGCAGTCTGAACAGAAAGTACACAACTGAAAGACATGGTCTGTATAAGAGCATCTACCTGGGAATTGTGATAAACCAGCTCACTTCATGCATAGGTGGGAAATTGCAGTGCCCAAAGGAAAACGGAGCCAGCAGGAGCTTTCATATTTTTATCAGTACTTAAGAATGGACAAATGTGCTTCCTTGAGAGCAGCTAAGAGGTCAGGTCACCATCAAAAAAGAGCTTGACAAGAGTTGGTCCCATCTTGCAGCAGGGAGAGAGATTACATGAGACTTTAGATGTGTGAATGAAAATCTTCTCAACCTGAAGGTTTCATTGCACCCATTGAAACAGGGCTTCTTCCTCATCACAGCTTCAGGAGTACCTTACTGCAAGATACAGGAAGCCTGAGTGGGCATTTAGTCTTTGTTCAGCTGAGAGAAATCCTTTTGTGTTTCTAGTGCGGACAGACACTTCTGCATGTTGGTCACCAGCACACACAACAGCCTTTGGTTTGTATCCATTATCTATTCATGGAAAGCTCTGAATGGGCAGGAGCAGCCAGAATCCTGTTACCTGTTCACCCCAGGGCTTTCCAGACAGCTTGCCCAGCCATGCCTTACATTACTTTGCCATATTGATGCCCCACTTCCCTGTCAGGGAGGTGAGGTGCATGAGAGTCCTACCAAGAGGACACCTGCACTTGCACCTGGGCCGTGCTTGCAAACGGTGCCTGTACAGATAACAAATCTAATTTGCAGGCCATGTCTCTTACGCAATTAGACATAACCACTACATCCTCCAGTCAGCTACTCTTCCATTACAGTCAATGTGAACATTTGCAGCTAATTGTGAACAGATTTTAGATCTTCAGTCATGGTGTTTTTATTATCCATGGATGCTGCTATTTTATATTCTGTGTTAGTATTCAAATAATATTGCATATGAATAGCGTAGGATGAAATAGACCAACCACTTAATAATTTTAAATACAGACCTCATCAGCAAAGAAAAGCTAAAAAAAACTTGGTAAAGAAAAGCTAAAAAAAACTTGGTAAAGTCTGACCCCTTGCACTTTCACAGTAGTGAGTGAGCAAATTGTATTTCAAAGTGGTTTATTTGATGCTAAAGTGTGTGTTGTCTTATTAGTTCGCAGTTATGTCCATGAGAAGCTTTGCAAACAAGAGAGCAAGGGAACAAACATGATGAGCAGAGATAATGCACATTTAGATAAATTTTCTTCACTTACTCAAGCAATTGGGAGTTTTTAATGATTTAAAATACTTCTAAAGTACAAGCTAAATGTACCACAGCATACTTTCTGCAAATAAGTCAGTGTTAGCAATTTAAACCCTCACTTCAGCATCACCTCTGTGATATAAATGGGGCTGAGAAGTGAGACAAGAAAGTGAAGAAACAGGCCTTTTAGTGTGGAACAGTGAAGCCATAAGGTTGCAAAGTTCTACGCAGTCAAGGGGTTGAAATGGTGGATTTGAGCAAGGTGTGTGTGGGGAGAGTTGTGTTAAATACAAGCTATCAGTCTGGTGCAGAAAAGCACTGTGAGTCATGCATAGATTTAACAGAGTTGCTTCTGTCTATGAACAATTCTGCCCTCTCTTTTCCACCAGAAGCAAAGCAAAACATCTGCACCATCCACAAGTATTATTCACCATTCATGATATTCTGTAAACCAGCATAGATTGCTGTATAAAGAACAATACTTGGACTCTTGCTTCTCGAGAATGAAAAATCTCAGACATAGCTTCCAGAGCCCGAGAGATCAGGGCAGCTCCGAGTACTCCACTCAGCCCCAGAGTACTCTATTCCATGCTGTGTCGTATCAAGAAAGATGTAATGACTGCTAACCAAGTGGACATTTTCACAAGCATTCCTTCTGCTGCATTTTATTTGAGGCATTCTGAAGTCAACACATTTAGTCTGATGTTTGAACAATACACTTTTTAAAACACTCCATTTTCTTTGGCTGAAATTATTCTATTGTAAAAGGGATTATTCACGTCTTGTGTTTTACTGTTAATAAAGAGATTTCTGATTTAAGAGCTCTTTCCCTTGTCATCTGCCATTCTTCTCTTTGAAAGAGATTGGCCATGGAAAACTCTAGGTCTCAGTCAGACCACAAGTAACTGTGGGAACTGGAGCATTTAGAAAGCCTTTATTCATACAAGTTCGTCTTGGGCAAGAGAATCAGTGATTGCACTAAGTGAGTAATGGTATGCTAGACACAGGAAAATGTACTGAAAATCAATATGGCATAAAATCTGGGTGTATAGTTTATGAATCCTTCACTGTTCTGTGGTAGATCTGGTGATTTAAGAGGATGGTTGAGCTTACTTTTGAAGGAGACAGCTCTGATCTGACAGGCAGTCAATGAGCAGTGATGCTGCCCTATGACAGAGGCCCTTGCTCTGCACCAGACTGACATTAGTGGAAAGACAGTTCTTGAAATGCTCAAGGAAAAAGACAAATACAGTAAGAAAGCACTGTTATAGAAGTGTCATGGTTTAATATTCCTAAAATTCAGATTTTGTTCTGCAATAAAAGAAGCAAGGGAGTAGACAACACAATGAGTCTCAGAGCCATGCAGGCTCCTTTGATCCTGGTAAGGGGACTTCTGATCTGGCATCACAAAGGTCAGACAGTGAATACTCTGACCAGGAATAGGAATAGAGGGTACCTGCCTTCAGCCAGGAGGAGGAAAGGGATGACAGGGGATGATTCGACAGCCTGGCAAATCAGATCCACAGAGGTATAGAGCTTTGGTAGATATGGGTGCACAATGCACACTGATGCCATCAAAACACAGGAGTGCAGAACCCATCTGGACCTCTGGAGTGACAGAAGGATGCCAAAAATTGTATTAGAGGCCAACATGAGCACAGCAGGGGACAAGTGGGAAAAGCACCCTATTGTGACTGGCCCAGAGGCCCCTTGTATCCTTGGCATCGGTTACCTCAGGAGAGGGTATTTCAAGAGTCTTAAAGCTGGGTTTGCCATAAAGAAAAGCAAAGGACCTGCACAAGAGATTCCGTTCTTGGGAGTAAAATGGCAGGATGGACGCCATCATACGCCTATGGGTGTGGTTAACAAAATAGGAACGATGTCTTCACGGGCTAACAAGAGGGAAACACAAGCTTTCCCAGGCCTTGTAGGATTCTGGAGGATGCACATTCCAGGTTATAGTCAACTTGTGAGCCCCCTCTATCGAGTCACCTGGAAGAAGAACCATTCTGAGTGGGGCCTTGAACAACAACAGGCCTTTGAGCAGATCAAACAGGACATAGCCCGTGCGGTAGCTCTGTGGCCTGTTTGAACAGGACCAACCACACAAAATATTCTCTCAGCTGCAGCTGGGGAGCATGGTCTCAACTGGAGCCTCTGGCAAAGAACATCAGGAGAAACTCTAGGGTTTTGGAGCCGGAGTTATCGAGGATCAGAAGCCCACTACATGCCAACTGAAAAGGAGATATTAGCAGCCTATGAGGGGGTTCGAGGCACCTCAGAAGTTGTTGGGATGTCTCCTCTTGGCACTGCGTTTGCCTGTGCTGCACTGGATGTTCAAAGGGAACATCCCCTCAATACATTATGCAAGCAGTGGAATAAGTGAGTAGCTTTGATCACACAATAAGCCTGAATAGGAAAACCCAGTTTTCTGGGAATCCTGGAAGAAACTATGGACTGAACAAAAGGCAGAGATTTTGTAGCACTGCCTGAGGAGGTGACTTGTGCTCAAGAACCACCATATAATGAGTTATCAGAAGACAAAAGAGGCTATGCTCTATTTACTGATGGATCTTGCCATGTGGTAGGAAACCATCAGAGGTGGAAAGCTGCTGAGTGGAGTTCCACATGACAAGTCATTAAGACCACTGAAGAGGGCAAGTCAAGCCAGTTTGCAGAAGTGAAAGCCATCTAACTAGCCCTTAAGATTGCTGAACAAAAGTGGCCTGTACTAAACCTCTATACTGACTCCTGGATGGTGGCTAATGCCCTGTGAGCATGGCTACAGCAATGGAAGAAGGCCAGTTGGCAACACAGGGGTAAACCCATCTGGGCTGCTGCATTGTGGCAGGACATCGCTGCACAAGTGGAAAATATGACTCTGAAGGTACATCAGGTAGATGCTCACATGCCCAAAAGTCACTGAAGAACATCAGAACAATAAGCAGGTATATAAGGCTGCCAAAATTGAAATAGCACAGATAGAACTAGATTGGGAGAAGGGTGAGCTATTTATAGCCCAATGGGCCCATGAAACATCAGGACATCTAGGAAGAGATGCAACAATGGGCTCATGATCCATGGGGTCGTGACCATGGAGTCCATCACACAGATCATTCATGAATGAGAAATGTGCTGCAATGAAGAGAGCTACACATGTAAAATTTCCCTGGAATACAGGGAACTGGGATTTCTGATATGGTGAGGCCTGGCAAACTGACGCCAAGATAAGTGTTACATATTCACCACAGTGAAACAACTACTGGTTGGCTGGAAGCAGATCCTGTAAACCAGGCCACTGCTCAAAACACTGTCTTAGGCCTTGAAAGGTACATTTTGTAGCAACATGGTACTCTAGAAAGAATTGAATCAGACAGGCTCACTTTCAAAATAACCTTATAAACTCTTAGGCAAAGAAACATGGCATTGAGTGGATATATCCCATCTCCTGTCACCCACAAGCCTCTAGAAAAACTGAGAAGTATAATGGACTACTGTAGACTATGTTAAGAGCATTAGGCAATGAGGCATGGAAGCACTGAGATGCTAATTTAGCAGAAGTCAGCTGGCCAATTGATTTACACTAGAGGATCTGCTAACTGCCCTGGTTCTGACCAAACAAAACCCCTGCATACTGAGGGGGGAGGTAAGCTCCCCATACTACATACAGGGAAGCTGAGTGTGGATTTCTCCTCCCATGGGAAAAGGCAAACCCATTTGTAGGATTGTCTTTGCTCAAGGACCTGGGTGTACTTGATGGGTAATGCAGAAGGATGGGGAGACCTGGTGTGTGCCTCAAGGAGATTTAACCTTGGGGGAAAAATAATCTGTGGTTTAAATTGTATGTTGCAGGAATGACATGAACCAATGAAGAGTGAATTTTGCGAGGCGCAAGGAGAGCGTGACAATGCCCCAAGCTGGGCTATGGTAGTGTCCAAAGACTGAGTGTGCTGCTGCTTCTGTCCTGACCACCCATCCTGATGGAATGAAGTCCCAGTCATGGCCTGGTTTTGAACATCTGGAAGGGTGGAGGAAGCCCATGAAATGGGAAAATAATAGCTATCTGTAAAAGGACAGGGGATAGTAATTAATGCAAATGTATACATCTGTATGCAAGGTACGCTACAGCCCCTCTACTTCACTCTGGTGAGACCCTGGAGTACTGTGTCCAGCTCTGGAGCTCCCAATGCAGGAAGGATATCCACCTGTTAAAGCAAGTCCAGAGGAGGGCCACCAAGTTGATTAGAAAGATGGAGCACCTCTCCTGTGAGGAAGCTTTAAGGTCCCTTGCAACTGCTGAGGAATACATCTGGTGCAGGTTTTGCAAGCTGCAATTCAGAGACGCAGACTGAGATGCAGATTGAGTTCTAGCTAGGAGCCAAGAGGCCATGAACTGCCAAGCCAACCCTTTGCATAATAAAGGGCATGAAGTCCGATGGCACTAGCCAGGTGAGTGGACACAGAGCCACATCAGGAGCCAAAGATTCAGGAGGAAGAACAAGACTTGCTGGCACTTAGACTGTGAGGGTATAAAAGCCCAAGGGTTCCTTTGCTGGAGGTCCCTCCTCAGAGGCACCAGCTGGGGCTGTTTCTGTGTGACTGCGCTGTGAATAAAGTGCTTTATGGAATGAGACATCTGAGACTCTGCTATAGGAAACGTGAGGTTGAACCTGTAAGGAAACCTGGTCTGACTGCATATGAGTGGGGTTTGTAGGGAGTCAAGCAGGGCAGAGAGCCATCAGCTCACTGGAGCCACCCACAGTGAAGGGGCTTTGGTCCCAGCAGTTAAAGTCTCTGGCACTGGGAGTGTGACTGCCAGAGTCTGGTAAATGGTCAGATTGGGAAGTTTCCTTAACACAGTCCAGTCCACTCTATGATTCTGTGATTTGCTCAGAAGTTTGCAGACACCCAAGCAGCTCAAAACCTCAAAAGTGCAAACAAGATACAAATACATAACAAAAGTAACTTTCATTTTCCTTTAAACATTGAGATTCTTAGTATTTATACAAAGTACAGATCCCATCCCTCCTTCAGCACCAGACTGATCTGAAGGTCATTGATCTGTTCTCATTACCCAGGGGCTCCTTGAAATTGTTGTTGCCTTTGTTCCAAAGCTTGTTGACTTAACAGTTGCTGTTGTTTCTGTAGAAACTGCACTACTTCTGGGCTTCTGAGTAGGGACTGAAAGAAAGAGAGTGAACTTTACTTTAGAGAACTCACATATTTTAAATAGCTATATTATATTTATATTATAATATTTTTCCATTAAATTAATTTGCGCATTACTCCTTGCTGTTCTTTAACCGTGGCAGACAACTAAGCAGCAGCCTCTGCTCACTCCCTCCCCTGCTCCCTCCCTGCTGTGGAATGAAGCACTGTTCAGCAATAACTAAAACAACACTGCATTATCAACACTCTTTTCATCACAAACCCAAAGTGCAGTCCCATACAAGCTACTGTGAAGAAAATTAACTGTATCCCAGTCAATACCAGCACACCCATCCAAACGAGAGTTCAATCAAATGCAGAGTTACAAAACACGCTCACAAGACATCTTGGCATTTTTCAAGACACCGTCAAGTAACCAGAAGCAGCATTAATACACATCCTGAAAGCAGGGTCATAATGTAAAGAATATACAGTATTGCAAAAAAGCCCATAAATATTACATACAGGAATAATCTAATGACATACTGAAAACAAACACCTCTCAATTGTGTCTTCAGTTTTGAGCCAATTTCTACATTTCCCACTGCAGATAGCTCAAAAAGAGTATAATAAACAAACAAAATACTGTAATTCTGCAGCAAAGCTCACGTTCCCATCAAGAGTTCAAGCATCTGGAGTATTAGCCACATGTTTTAGTTTTAGGTAGACCTGCAAGGAGCAGGGACTTGGACTCAATGATCCTTATGGGTTCCTTCCAACTCGGGATATTCTATGATGCTGTGTTCACTGAGTGTTCAGAATTTCCCAACACTTCAAAACAGCAGTCCAGTCACAAGGAATGAAAGTTGTAATGGAGAAGCCAAAGAAACTGTAAGTACTGAATTATTTTCCTTCATTGGGCCTAATTCTTTAAAGGAGCAACAAAGTGTTTAAAAACTTAGAACACGTGCCATTCATGCCCTCTACAGATGAGTCATACTGTTTACAGTTTATCAACACATACATACACAACCTTAAGTGTGATATATCTACAACTTCTAAAACACATCAGAGTAATTAAAGCTTATATCAGACCTAAAGTCCATACATTGTTCTACCTAAAGCTTTGGTTTAACAAGCTAAAACCCCTCAGTTATACTATAAGCACTATTTACACTGAAGAAATAACCATGCCTGTTTATTACTACCATAATACACAACTTCAGTTAATGTGGCAGTGATCACTAAATTCAGTTATCTTAGTATTCTTCACAGAGAGCTGAGGCACATATCTGCTCTGCAGTGTATTTCAGATTTGAAAATATGCACATGTAGTGAACAATCTTAAACTGATCTTCTTTCACAGCAATGCCAGTTAAGTAAATAAAGGTGGTGTAACAATTTTTGAGTTCAAAACCTCTACAAAAACAAGACTTACCAGCCTTTTTTTATTCAATACTTGTTCTAAAAGAGTAGGTCTTGCTGGGCGATCTCCAATGGATCCTGTTCTCTGCTTTGTAACAGGAACTGAACCTTCAACACTATCCTGCACATGAAAGAAAAAAGAGAAAGTGAGACTATAAACTCTGATATAGTGATACACAGAAAATCCCAGGAGTAAAGAACATTTGCCTCCTAATCTGCAGAGGAAAGTAACAGCACAGGAATGGAAATGTATCTATTCAAGACTGGGCCTCTTCTTTCCACATCCTTTCACCGTTTCACCAGTCACACCGAAGCAATGCAGCCGATTTAAGTCTTCCACACTGCAAAAGTAACCAGGTTACTAAGGCTAGTTGTAGCCTTGAATTTATTTGACTGAATTTCTTAAAAAAGAAGTCACAACAGTTCAATCTCCAGCTTCTGAAAGCGAGTGATATTTACCATTTACAACTGGGCAGGAATACTTCTAGTACCAAAACAAAACATACTTCAGAACACTATTATGAACTTGCTGAAGCCCCAGTCTTACTTTTCTCTTTGCAAGTTTATTCTGTTTGTTGTACAATCACCAGTCACCTGAATTAGACATATGAATACAATATGGCTCTACAATCTGCTCTGAAGAAAATATCAATGGTTTGGAAAATTTAAACCTATATTGAATTCTTTGTGTATTAAATTCATAACTTACTGACACTTCCACTTACCTGAAAGGGATCAAAAGGAAGAACAAAGTATCCCAGTATCTTTCACTTCAATCCTGTCCACAGAAGTCAAAAATGAAAACATCTACTGGGAACCTAACTCTCACTCCACAAGACAACAGTATCTTGTGAAGTCTTAACAGAGACCACTGCAAAAAAGCATACTAAGTTTAGGACTAAATATCCTGCTTTCTTCTGCAAGTTCAGGCCTTAATTTCATAACATTCAAAGCAACCTGCATTTGCAAAACCTGGGAAAAGCAAGCCCACTTTCTTCCAAAATGTAATAATCACTATTTCATGTTACAGATCAAAAGATTTTAACCCATCACTATGCAGTATGCTACGATTCTGCCCTTCTCCCATACCGTCCTTTTTTCTGAACTAGCAAAAGTATTTCTACAGACTGAGCAGGAAGTAGTTCTGTAGACCCGGCTCACAAACTGAGCAGGATGAACTATCAGAGAAGAAAGAGAGAAGAGGGGAAGTCATGCCAGTATATAAATCTAGAATTCATTTTGATCTTGATTGAATACTGTGTGCAGCTTCTGTTCCCTCATCTAAAAGAGAAGTAGCCACTAGAACTAGAAAAGGTTAACAGAATGGCAAGGATAATAAAAGTATGTAACTTTTTCCTTGAAAACAAGCATGTTAGGCCTTTTCAATGCAGGAAGGAAACAACTTAGGAGGCAAGTCTTAAGTGTCACAAACTGAACAGGAATTAGTTGTTCGCCGTATCTTCTCATGTAAACACTAACTGGCAAATCAGGTTGACAGCAGTAAGATTCAAAAACAAGGAGATCATATAAACCAAGCAGCAGACCTGAAGAAACTACCAGAATGTAACAGATGCTCAGAGCTTACAGAGTTCAACAAAAAATCCAAAATACTACATGGAACAGGCATTACTTAAGAGCTACAAAATACATCAGAAAACCTACAGCTATTTCAGTAAGTTCTTTGAACTGAGAGAGAAGATGAGAGAATACTTCTTAGCAGCATCATGTACACTTCCCTTTTTTTAATGCACCTGCTTCATGCCAGCTTTTACAGCTACACAAAAAAAGATTCTTTAGTGTGACACCCAGTATGGTTACTATAATATTTATATGAAGAAAAACAGAAAAAAGAAAAGTTTTTTGATGGTTAAGTTTGCAGTTAGATCAGTTGCCAGTCACATAACTCGAGAGACAGCTGTGCTGACATAAAAGGGTTGCTTCTAGGATAAGTGTCAGGCAAGTTGGTGTTTTTTTCCTTCTGGCAATCACTATTTTATACTTGCCCCTTTGAGCACAAACTAGTCAGCACCTTCAAGAGTAAAACCATTTCCCTCTTTCTGTCTCATCCTAATACAAGATCTTGGTCACTCTATAACAAGTGACCAAAAATGTGAAAATGTGTGATCCTGGCTCTGTCAGTAACTGTAGGAAAAAAAAAACCTATTTAAAAAGTCGAACGTTACCATTAGCTCTCCCACTGACAATTTTTCCCCATCTAAACAATACACATAAGCTTATAAAAAATAGGTATAAACTAGCAGTGGTCTAAATATATAACTGCCATATAATATAAAAAATAATAACGGAAAAGTATCTTGAAAAACCTACACAACTGATTCTTATATACAATATAACCTGATATCTAACGGCCTTCGTGACTTTAAAACTTATTTCAGCATCAACTGAGCAAGAAATCTGACAAGAAGTCTCTCTCAGATCTATATTTTCATCCTTCCTCCTGTGAAAAAAACCACGCGCTACACAGCGAAGCATCCTCTAGCAAGAATTCTTTCCCTGGAATGTCCTGGTCTAGCTGTACGCTACTACAATTTATGTCAGAGAGCTAAGAAGAAACGGGCTTTGCTCCGGCAAACCGAAGGAAGAGTGAGCTGTAGGACCGCCCCACATTTCTGCCCTTTCCCCTGGCCAGCAAGGTCCCATTCCCGAGTCTGACAGAAGCCGATTTTCCAGGGAAGCCGCAGCCCCCGGGCACCCCTGAGGGTGTCCCGGCCGAGGCCCCGCCGACCACCCCGCCTCACCTCGGCCCGGGAGCCTCCCCCGGCGGTCGCCGCCGCCCCGCCGCCGCCCAGGGCCTGGTCGCTCTTCTTGCGCTTGTACTTGTCCTTGTAGATCTTGTTGCGGTGCCGCTTGCACATCCAGGGCTTGCGCTGCTTCACCACCTGCGTGGTGGTCTCGCTGCAGCCCTGGTACGTGCAGCTCTTGCACTCGCCGCCCGCCGCCGCCTCGCCGCTCGAAGCCGCCGCCGCCCCCGCCTCCGCCTCCTCCTCCTCCAGCTCCTCCAAGCTGGCCGTGCTCTCGCCGCCCGCTGCCTCGGCCTCGGCCTCCTCCTCCCTCGCCTCGGCCCCGCCGGGGCCCCCCAGCCCGTACAGCACCATGAAGCCGCCGCTAGAGGAGGGCGGCAGCGGCCCGTCGGCGCTCGACACCGGCTGCAGCGCCACCCCCGCCGTCCCAGCCGCAGCCTCCCCGCCGCCGCACGGCTGCATCAGAAGCAGCGCCAGCTGCTGCAGCGGCGAGGAGGAGGAGGAGGAGGCGAAAGCGAAGACGTGAGCGGCGGCGGAGCAGCCCCGCGGGGCGCCCCTGCCCGACCGCGCGGAGCCCCGAATCCCCGCCCAGTCCTCGCCGCGCCCCCAGCGCGCAGGCGCCGCCCGCGCGGCGCATGTGCTCCGGGGCGCGGGGGCGGCTGTAATGGCGGCGCCGCCGCTTTAATGGTGTGGGGGGGTTTGCCTCGAGGCTGCACCGGCATACGGTGGCAAGAAGCCCTTTTAGTCACGGCACAGCCACCGGTGTGGTTTGGGCCGGTGTGATGTCCCACCCTTAAGGGAAAGGGAACACCCGAGATTCGTTAAATGCTCGTGGTCGAAAGGAACGACAGAAGTCAAGAGGGTCTGCAAGCAATCGAAGTTTTATTAGTAAATTGCACACTTGGCATGGAAATCGGTGTGTTAGCCCCTGACCTACTATATAGGCATATGGCAGTGGGTTTTGGATAAAGAGGAAGCCTTAAAGTGGAGAGAGAAAGTAAGAAATGAAGTAAAGGGGAGTGAGGGAGAGGGGAGAGAGAGAAAGAAATGAAGGAAGAGAGAGAGAGAGAGAAAGAAATGAAGGAAGAGAGAGAGAAAGAGAAAAAGATGTTCAGAATTCTGGGGGTGCCGCCCAGGCTTGTTGGGATACCATTTCATGGATAGGTTTCCCAACCCTGAAGATAGGTTTCTTGCTTTCCATGTAAATTAGTCGTCATGTGCAGTCTGTTCTTTCAGATCTTTCTGGGAATGAGTTGGAGGACTTCGGGTGTCTTGGGTGGTCTTGGTCCCCCACTACTGTCCATGCCCATTTCTTGGCCTCATTCCTGAACTTGCCCAGTACTGTGTTGTGCTTATCTCCAGAACAAGGGTGTTTGTCCCAGAAAAGTACTGCCCTACCTCCACATGTTCTCCTTCTCCAGTCACATCTTGTTCTTTGTCACAGTGTGTTAGTACCAACAATCCTTGGTTGTCTCTCACAACCATCTGGCTCTCTGTTCTTGAGACATACACATTAGCCCCTTATCTTCTGGGGTTCTACACCCAGTCAGCCTGCTCAGCCTCCTGTCCTGCTCTGGTCCTGTGATGTCTGTCCAGACCTAAACATTCCTGCCACTGATCTTCCAAAGTGCTGTTTCTAGGTTGTACTTGTGTCCTTGCTTTTCAGCCACTGTCATTTCAGACGGGGGACAAAGTGATGCAGTTTGGCTTCTCCCACTTAGCCTTTTTGTTTCCCCTAGTTTGCTGTTGCCCCTGTAGCTTTCAGCATGCTGCTCCTTTCCCTTTCTTCCTTTGGAAATCGATTCTCCCTTTGGGTTACTTCTGGATGGCGGTTTGGATGCTTTTTCCTTATTACAAGGTTCATCTGAGCAGCTAAACTTATCTTCACCCAATTCCTGCCAAGTACATTATTGCTAAGTAAGTTTCTTTATTCTGCAATGTAAGTGAATGGTGTATCCATAATCTTAGATGTTTTGTCACTCCTCAGTCCTGTCCTTTTCTCTGCAAAGCTCTTGCATTTTATTCCAAGAAAAACATTACCTGTAATGCAACTGTCATGCCTACCTTCAGTATTCTTCTTACTTACTCCTTCTGTCAGGCACTGGATTCTCCTCACTCCTGCAGAGAAGTCCCACTGAATTCCATCTCCTTGATCTCCTGCTGTTTGCCCCCCTTCATTTTTCTTACCTCCTTACTGTCTGTGGGCTCTTGCCTTTCTCATTGCATGCATCAGTTAATCCCGTATTAAAGAACAGTGCTGACTCCATTTATTCCCTGGCAATTACCACAGCTCCCTTTTCCTTTCATTAAGGTAAATTATTATGCTGTTTACAGTTGTACCATTTCAAAATAGTTAGTGATGTGGTATAGTCACAGGCAAATCACAGTGAACGGAGGAACTCTCTTCATCGCCTTTGACACACCAGTCAACTTTAATATGGCTAAGGTGACTCCCAGCTGTAGTGTTTAAACTGGAATTACAAACTATTTCTTTTTTGGTCAGTGAAGACTTACCCTCCCCACATCTGCCTCAGTGTCTTCTTCATCTCTGTTACAGCCATGCTGGGACGACTTAGCAGAAGCTTTCTTTAGAACTCAGCCTTATATCTGTGCCTGTAGTGAAACATGTAAAAGTTACACATAACCTTCTTTTTCTCCTGCCTCATCTCTTTTATGTCAGCTCCTTAAGACAGAGGCTGTCACAAAATGTTTGGATTTTTTTTTTTCACATTATAGTTCCATCTAAATAATTTTTTTTTTTTGCTTTAAATACATCTTGAAAGAATTCCTTCTTAAAATTCTAAGTGCTCCTGAAATTAATTAAAAGAAAAATTCAAAGTAATAACAAATCAAAATCAATAGTATTTTTCTCCAGCCACACTCCCTGCATGTATCCACACAATAACTAATTAAAAGAAATGGGAAGCTGATAACCTTTAATTCCTGGGAAGCAGAGTTGCTTGTGTCCTTCACCTCCACTTCTCTGAAGCCCCTCTGAGACACATAGGTTTGTCGTGGGCCAGTCAGACCAGTAGACTGAAGCAGTGAAAGGCTACATGAGAAAATTTTTCATGGAGTTAGGGTTTCCAACCAAATGCTGTGCTGAAAACTCCCTCCCTTTTAGAATAAATTGGATTCTGCCTTAGGCACCCTGATAACACATGGGGATCTCACTGGAGAGTGTGCCTGGAAGCATACTTCAACTCCATAGTTCTCATTTTCCTCATCTGAAGAACAAAGAGCAACAGAAAGCTGCAGAAAACTAACAGTACCTTACAAAGGTACTGAAAGCGTTAATTAATTAGCAAATGAATTTTATATTTAATGAGCCTATTACTCTATTGCAACGTGAAGTTTTATCCAGTTCTTTTTACCCCAGAACCTTATCATCTACTTACTTTAGGGCATAGAAACATAAATAGGAATTAAATTAGTGTGAGCTAACAAATTAAGCCCTTCTTAAAAAGCTGCCATTGATGCTTTCTTTTTTTATACGCCTAGTTTGCTCAGAAAAGAGAAATCTGTGATGGAAAAGAAATAAAGGAAAGTAGTCCTTTCCTTGGGCTGCACTTCTGTCAGTCTGGCTCTTTGGGGAGGAATGTCATGTTTGGAAAATTTTGACACCAGTCTGCACATCATTGCCATCCAGCTGCATCATGTTTTGTCTTCCCAGCTGCAATTAGAAGGAGATGCCAAATACAATTATTGAAATCTAATAACTTCATTTGTCCATTTGCTGACATCTTGTTGTTTAAGTGGATTCTGTAATTTTCTGCTGTCTCTTTTGTTTGTGTTTGTGAAATAGTTCATTTTAATATTCTAGATTTCTATGCTAGTTCTTAATATCCAGTTCTTAGTTGTCTTGGGAAACAACATGTATTAAAAAAACAGATACAGGTTATGATTCAGGAAGGTAATCATCATTGGAGAGGCTGATCTGTCTTACTTACAGACCAGGATAGTACTAATGATTATAGCTGAAGTAATATTTTCAAATGTTGGAAGTTATTTTATCACTATTTGATGAGTTATGATATAAATTTCATTCACTCAATATGTCTATCTGTCTATCTGTCTTTCTATCTATCTTTTACACAGAAGTGCATTTGTCTTTATCATTTGCTGTAAGAGGACAGGCCATACTAAGAACTTCTATGAGATGTGGGACTATGAAATTCATACCTCCAGTGTTGTGATAACCCTACAAAGGAGACATAATCTAAATGCAAATTATCTTGTAACCTTATTGTTATTGCTTATTTGTTATGAAATGAACAGGTTGACTCAAGGAGAGCATTTGGGTTTTTAAAACAGGAATGAATGGTGCTCAAAAGATATACAGGAATGAAGACTGCTGGAGGGCTGAGAATGAATAGTTTTTAAAGCACATCTCTTTAGAAACACATTGTTTGATGAGGGAATCAAAATGCGAGTATATATAGTCAAGAGAGATTTTTCTGCTTTGTTCTACCTTGTACTGCTTAGCAAACTCCCCATTTATTCTTCCTACCTGCTCTTGGGGTTCAAGTCAAATTGCACAGTGATACAGTCATGGAAAGATTCAAAAGCTCAGCAGTCTAAAAACAGATCTGCCCTCAAAGGAGGGCAAAGCTCAGAGTGATCAATGTGCTTACTGATACAAATGCCCAGGTGACAATGGGTGGTGAAGTCTTATGAATAATAGAAAGCAAAGGATTTCGAGCTGCTGTAGTCAGACTGTTAAAGCTTGGTTTTCAGATAAGTGTACTAAAGTTTGATGCCAATTTTATGAAACTTTTCATTTTATAAAAATAAACATCTTCTTTTACACCATTCAAATATATGAAATGACTATTTTCATTAACTCATTAGGCTTTATGAATTACAGACAAATTTATTTTTGCAAATCATGGAAATAAAAACCTAAACAGAACTTTTGTTTGCATCATGGATATGTATTCTGGGTTTAGTGACGTGGTCCCAAAAGGAGAAAGGGGTTCACCACTCTTGGGATGGTTGCAGAAAATGGCATTTTATTAAGGGAGCTCTGGCTTTATATAGGGTCGGGGTAGAAATCGCCAGAAAGAGAGGAGGAACCAGGGAGGAGCATGCAAATAATGACCATAAAAGGAGAAATAGGGGTTGGCATTACCATATAGGGAATTATGACCATAAAAGGAATTGCTGCAATGCAGCAAGCAGGAGCCAATCAAGGACAGGGATTAAAGGGTGTGCAGGACAGAGGGATTTTTCATAAAACTGTTTTAAAGTAGAGTTGAGAGTAAAATACAATGGACTCTTGAATATAACAGTAAAAACCCAAAATACATAGGGGTTAAAATTCTCAGTCACTTCAAACAGGGGTTTCATTCTCTGGGGTACCACAGATCTCTTGACAAATCTCCTGTTCTCTTTTCCATTTCTCGTAGCCTTCTTCATCCTCGTCCCCGACAGTTTAGTAAATGTGTGACATAAAATGGTCATCGGAAATAAGTTTTGAAAGAAAACAAGGGCCTCTCTCTTTTGCATGGTTATCTTTGTCCCATGAAAACAGATAAGTTTAATAGCTCTGCTGAAAGTAAGTCTCCCCTTTCATATATTTACATTTAATTAGACATAAATTAATCAACTTATAAATAAAATTAACATTCACGTTGACAATATAATAAAACCAATTGGAAATAGGCATGGATAAAAGTGTGCGGGACAGAAGTTAGAATATGCTCTGAACCTCACACCGAACATTTATTAGCCCCTATGCTCTCAACAGCTTTAATTACTGGAATACTTCTAAATCTCAGAACAATGTTTCTTTGATGTCATTTTCAATTGCTGAAGTAAAACTTATCTGGAGCCCATTTTGTTAGTCTAGGTGATTTCCATTCATGGTGAATGTATGGGTGATTATTGCTTTTGGCATCTGAGCAAGGTCAGTGTCATTCTGTTTTCCTCTCATGAGGGGCCAGCATCCTTGGATGTGTTCTGAAATGTCTCCTAGTCTGTGTGAGTCATGATATAAGGTTTTGTGGTATGGAATAGTTATCACCTTGGCAGAGGTCAGTGTTGCTAGTTCTAGCTATTACTGTTTCACAGATTGATATCCTCTCAATCTAAATCATTGAATTCAGACCTAGTTTAAAACAATATCTCTCTCCTTATAGCCAAGAAACCATGAATAACAGAAAAGAAAGGGATAGTCACTCTGCTTTATGAGGCAGTAAATGTCAGTAACAGGATAAATTTACAAAATAATAATAAAAAAAAAGGAGCGAGCTTGGGTTTAGGCTATGAAACATTCTCTTTCAGTAGAAATAGGGAGAGCCTTGCTTATTAAGGAAGTTAAAACTAGATGGAAGCAAAGCTCTAGATAAAGGAAGTAATCCTCTGTTGGCAGGGAAATATGTCAGATTAGCTGCTCTGTCCATTGCCAACAGCTGTGGCTGCCAAGCAACTCATAACTGTATCTGAACGTCAGCATCTTTTCCTTCCTATTTTGTAACAATTGCTAACATCGATCATGTGTTTTGGCCTTTGTGCTGACATACATAAAATCATAGAACAGTTTGGGTTGGAAGGGACCTTAAAGATCATCTGGTTCCAACTCCCCTACCATGGGCAAGGACATCTTCCATGAGAAGAGGCTGCTCAAAACCCCATTCAGTCTTGGCTTTGAACACTTCCAGAGATGGGACATCCACAATATCTCTGGGCAATCTGTGCCCATATCTCACTACCCCTATCTTGGGACCCCAGAGCTGGATGCAGTACCCGTAACTGTAGACTAGAGGGGCAGAATCACCTCTCTCACCCTGCTGGCCGTGCTGCTTTTGGTGCAGCCCAGGATACAATCGGCTTTCTGGGCTGCAAGGACACATTCTGGGTCATGTTGAGCTTCTTGTCATTGACTCCCTTTCATGATCTATGGGAGTCACACCTTGGAGTCACTCCACAAGTTGTGTTCAAGTAGTCTTTTATCACTTTAATTGAGCAGTGAAATATTTCCTGTATTGTTCCCATAAGTATGTTTTATATGTCATTTCAAGCAAAAGTTGGAAGATTTACTTCTGACATGGTTATTTGGACAGCAAAATTTATATTTTCTATTTCTGGCTTAATGCCACACATTTCTCACATATAAGTGTAATCAAAGGTGTCTAGTTTTTCTGAAAGATGTATTTCACACTTGAGAGTCCCCTTCATGGAAGGGGATGGTTCTGACCCATTAACAAGAATTTCTTTCTTGAACTGGAGCTATTTTTGCACACTTTTCTAGCACTTTGTTGAAGCCGTGAAATAGCAACTTTGTCAGTTCTTCTACACATTCACAGAGGTTTTTCTGTTTTGTTCTTCAATATGAAGCTGAGAAGTTTGTTTTCATTTGTTCTATTTAAGCCACCATTCTTCAAAGAGTAAGAGAATCACAATCCCTTTGTCTTCTTTTTACTACAGTGATGGGGTGAGCACCCAGAAAGGGAAGGGCAGAGGCATAATATGTTCCTGACACAGGAAAGTCAAAATGCCCCGGTTTATGAAATTACATGTTAAGAACTGCAAGTAAATAAGATTTGTAGGCTCCTTATATATATGGTTTGCTAGGCCACTCCTCTGCTTCACAGAAAGTCAGGGGGAAAGGAGTCAAATTCATAGCTTTTTAACTCTTTTGTTATATTCTGCTCAATAACCTATTCCTGTTCTCTTTGAAATGCTCAGCAAATACAGGTACAATGGGAGTTCATATATAGGGACCTTATTATGATCAGATTCAGTCTATCAGAGAGCAAAAGGGATTAATTTTTGCAGGCAAGAGGGGAAGGAATTATCACTGTGTAGGACTGAAGCATGGCTTGATCCTCAGAAAATAACAAATTTCTGCCTAAACTATTTATTCTCTCCTTTCTCAGAATGGCTTTACAAGACTTGTGTATTTGGGTACAGGAGTAACATTTTCTAGACAAATATGCTGTCTTTGTATTGTGTGCATACAGTTATTCTACCTTTCATCTTGGTGACCAAGAACATGTCTAATTTGGACCTGAATGCTGCCCCTGAAGCATCTATGATAAACAGCCTGTTGGAAAGTCCTTGGGGACCCACTTGTTTTCAAAGCCATTCTATTAAACCCAGATAATTAAACAGTTTAATTTTGGAGGAGTCAGGGTGCAGACTTCCAACAGCATCAAGTTGGTTCCAAACACAAAACTAGCTTTCAGGGAGCTCAAAAAAGAGTAATTACTGTACTGTTAGCACACTGCTTAGTCATTAGCTTGTATCTTTTAATTTCAATTGCCTTTATTCTTCTCTTTCAGAGATCCAGGGATGGCTTCTTAGTTACCAAGTGCCTTGGGACTGCTACTTCACATAAAACATTTTTCTCAAACACTGAGTTTCTTCATCTTGTCACACAACCTTACCTTAAGCATTCATATTGATCTGCAGTCATTTTACCCTTCTGGCATTGCAGCTTCATACACCTGGTGCAAGTATTTCTGGAGGTGTGTCACAGGCTTTGTTGTATTTCAGCATCAAAAGCCATTTCTAGGCAAAAGAGCTCTTCCATGTATTTTTAAAGAAAGTTTTTGTGAACCCACAAGTCCCATTTGGCTGAGGCACATGTTTCTCTGTAGTTCTTATACATTCCAGCCTGAAGGATAAATATTATGATCCACAGACTGAACTTTTCCCAGTTGGGATCAATGACTTGTATTATTTGGTAGACACTCAGACCTTGACCAGATCCTGGTTATTGTTTTGGAAGCAGCTATTGGCATACAGAAAAATAGAAATTCATTTGGTCACTGCAGACTTAATAGCTATGCTGAGTAATGCTACTGGTTGCATATTCTGGTACAGGAACATTAAAAAAGATTATGTTCCTTTGTACATTGGAGAGAGTCAGCTTCAGATACAGCATTTTTCCAAGAAGAGACAGATAGTCATGAAGCTTTGTGGAGGAGTTATTTTGTTATAGCACTTAGCGGAGACCACCTCCTTAAAGAAGCAGGGCATATTTTCCTGTTTAAACTGTTCCACCTCAACTGCTGCATATTTTCAGTAACTCTGTTCAGCACAGAAAAATCAAGCTGTTTGGACTGCAGTGGTGGGGTGTTGTATAATGGTTTTCTTTTGAGTTGACGATACATAATAAACTTTGTAAATGGTACAGAGTAAATGACTTGCAAAAACGTAGGATTCCTCATTTCCCAAGGGCCACAGGTAGTATCCTAGAGGAGAAAATGAGTTGTTGAGTCTGCAAGTCTACCTTAAAAGGTAGAAAGATTCATGGATAACTGTGTGGGAAACATGGAAAAAGTGCTGAGTGGTCTTGGCATATTAAATGCTGAGAGAAGTAAGGACAAGTGCTCCCTAAAGACTTTGTATGTGTAATCGTGAACTTAATTTCATGTCCTAAATGGATGTCAACTTGTAGGCTTAATGAATTGTTAGCACTGAACATCCTTTTGTGTTTTTTGTGAGCAGTCTTACAGCAGTCTGTGCCACACAATTCATTGAATTGTATTTGGAAGTGAAAAATGTGCAGCCTAGATGATTCTGCCCTCCATCTTGGTTTTCTAGACTACTTTGTGCATCCTGTATAGAGTTTGGCATTTAAATTATTAAAAGCAAGGTGGGAAGCTTAAATGCAATTTCAATATCCTCACACCATTGATGAATTCTGTTTAGCTCTACCTGTATTAACATACTGATAATGATGACTTATCCTCTTTTCAACAGAATGTTTAGTATAAAAAAATCTGACTACTTCTAAATGTTCCTCTTTATATTGCAACCGTTGTACAATGTTATGGAAAGTGGTTCCCGTGGTATTATTTTCTTATTATAAATTATTCTTCACAAAAGAGTTTTAGTGAAGACAATCTTATTCCAAGTAATGTGTAAAAGTTGACTAAGGACCAGTTAATTCTTGCTCAGCTGCTTTTTCTCAATAAATAATTATAAGTCATGTTTAGAAACATGCAAAAGTCTGGAAACTGTAAATCTGTTCCTCTTTGCTTCTCTTTGGCACTTCACTCCACCAAGAGTTTCCTTCATTCCTCTTTATACTGAAATTAGGACGACCAGTAGCTTTAGACCAATGCTTTGAGAATAAAGTGTGAGGAGTACACAGATGCAGATTTTGGACATGATTAGTGGTGATGAAAAATACAAATGCCGTGTTATATATAATAAACACAAGCTGGAAGTTTAAATCATTGTGTTCCCCTGAAACTGTCTGTATTGCATAAGATCTTTAGATCCAGAGAACCTAGATATTACAGTCTACCCTCTCATCCAGTTTTAAACAGGCACTATTGGTTAGATTGTTTTTAAAGTAGTATGAATAAAGTGACTCTATGCCTATATGTATTTGTTTACTATCTAGTGTGAAGAACTTCTAATTGCAAAATTCACCTCTGATTGAAAGTCAACCCTGCCAATTTCCACATAGTTATGCAAATACCACTCAGAGATGAATTGGGACCTACAAGCCATTTATTTGTTGACAATCTCTTCTTTTACTCAAGCTTTACTGTCAAGGAAATCACAATGCCTTTACTTACTAAGGCAATGTCTGGAAGATCCATCGTGCTTGTAGAAAGAAAGAAAAAGAAACATTTATATAAAAGTAAGTCACCACTACTGACTGCAGTGGGATCCCTGAAGGCTAATAATTTATTTCCCTGTGTTTAGTCCTCCTAGTTCGCCCATGACCTGGATCCCTTGTTACGAGAGTGTGTCAGATGTTTGCAACGACGTGGCCAATTGCAGCTGTGTTTGGCCTATTTCCACTGGCAGCAGACTTGAGCTTGTATATAGTATCCTTAATTTCTTGGTAGCTTGTTGACAGGCAAGACAGCCAGCACTACCCAGTGTATTAATGTAATCCATGAGAATTGCTCTTTAACCCATGTCTAGCTTTCATCTACTTCTTTACTCCCACATAATAAAGTGATTGTACTTAAAGTAATGGTCTTTCAAGCATGCCCTAGCCAGGCAAACCAACAAAACTTTTGATCTTTTAACAGTTTATAACAAATACATCATCCTATTACATTTAAAGTGTAGAATACTGAGAGAAGGCTCAGGCTGCCAGTACTAAGACATTATTACACTTTCTAAAAATTTGACATAGTAATTTTCTTACATGAGAGATACTATTAAGTGCCAGATTATGGTAAAGAAGAATTAGCCAGTAGCCAAGACTAATTGCAGTCACTGTGAAAAAAAGATTACCCTAAACAGTAATTATAAAAATATGTACTACACATTAAGATGCACATCATGCATATAGGAGTTGACTTTTAAAACAGGAAAAATTGTGAGCAAAACAGTGTAGGGGAAAAAATAGAAAATAGTTGATTTTAAAGAAGATTTTATTAGATGGTTAAAAGCGACAGTTCCAGTCTATCAGAAGGGATAACTTTGGCTTAGAGCCAGTCTTGGCACAGTAATGTAGCCAGGGCAGGACTTGTGAATATAAAATGATATGTAATGAAAAATGGGTAAGGAGGCATATATGGTCATGAAATCTAAAAAAATGGCTAAGAACGTTAACAACACATAGAATAAAGGAGAAGCTGAAGATTTTTAGAAAAGAAATTCTTCCTAGATCTGCTATTAAAGGGAGATGATAAAGTTAGTAGTAAGGAAAAAAATAGAGGTTTAATAAATGTTTATGTTAATTCATTGAAAAATGTACCATGCTTTTTTCCCATCATAGGAGAAAATTAAAAGTACCTTTCAGTTCCATAGCAACTAAGAAGGATATTAAACATCTGCAAAAGAAAAATTCTGTTAAGTTTGCAGGCCTGTATAATTTGTACTCAGAGACCAAAGGAACTGGAACTCTTTTCTGTTGAAATTCATTTTTAATAAATTTTGGAACACCACAGTTGTTCCAAAAGGAAAGAAGATTGTCAGTGCTGCAGCAATATGCCAAAGACAGAGATGATGGCTCAAAGCAATATATACTGGTTATCCTGATGTAAGTCACAGGTATATAAATCTTCAGTAGTGAAGACTAGACATGAATCATAGCTATCAAGGAGTTGGATATCAAACATAAAACAACTATCAATGAAAGTTCATTTTCATAGGAAATAGAACTTTTAAAGTTGAGTCTGATTTTGGTTGGGGGTTTTTGGGTGTTTTTAATTGTATTTTTAACATAGTGTATGTTTGTTTGAGAAAAGTACAAAATGTAATTTATTTAGGCTTTGTTAAGTAATTTGGCTGTACACCAGTGTGTTCTGATTAAGATCAGTATAGTATATGAAGAGTAAAGAAACAGTAAGAAAATATTGTGGGAAGTAATTTTTTAAACAGGTGCCAGTGATGAATTGTCCACATAGAGTAATAACTGAGTATGAATGTCTGCAGTGGTATTTTACATGGACTTGCAGTAATTCTGATATTTTTCAACATTTGAATTAATGGTGTGGAAGTAAATACAAAGAGCTAATGAAATTTGCAGACTGTATGAAGATATATGGTATGGTAAATTACAGACTGTGGCTCTGTCCCTGTCATCCTCTAAAAATGTACTTTACCGCAGTACAAAACTAAGAACATGAAATTCAGGCCAAGTTCACAGAATGGTGAACTTTTACTGCAAGAACGTAGTTTCTGAAAATGATTTAAAGGTCACAATATGCATGCATCTCACTAAAATCTCACGCTGTGATATTCAGGTAAAAATGTCATTTTCAATACTCACACTTAGGGAGACAAGTTCATTTTCTTATGGAACACTGATGAAACTTCGTTGTGAAATATGACTAAAAAGTTACATGAGCTTTTCTGTTTTAGAAAAAATTTCTAAAAATTGAATATATGCATGGAAAACAACAACAACAAAAAATAAACCAAAAGTACCCCATCCTTTACATCAGAGATTTAAGTGCAAGAATGGCTTTAGAGTGAGACACTAGTTCACTCAATAAGAAAACCTGAGATGTGGCATCATTATAAGTAGGTTTTTGAAGAGAAAATAATAGTAAGTGGATTAAATTAAGTTGAATTAAATAAAGAAAACCTCAGAGGGAAAAAAACAACCAAAAAACCCCAGAACACCAGTTTCTGGAAAGTAAAGTCATACAGATTCAAATGGGACATTAGGCACAAATTATTAACAGTGAAGCTGATTAACCACTGGATTAAGCTAATAAAACAGTGGTGGATTTTCCAGCTTTCTTGGATTCAAGCCAAGCTAGATTGCTGGAAAATGTGTTTAGCCAAACACAAGATAGCACAATAAAAGGGGAGCTGGGTGATACATCTGTGAAATGGTCTGTGAAATACTGGAGATTCAAATCAGGTGATCCAATGCCCACTTCTCATCATAAAGTCTGTAAACTCCCTTCAGTTCAACTATAGATACCATAAATCTTACTTTTGATAGTACTCAGATTATTAATATCAAAGGACCACAGAGCTCAGTCATACTAACTAGAAGGTGGTTGTAATACTGTTATTTGTTTAAATATACTGGACAAACCAAATCTAGTGGAAACATGTTCTGTAGATATTTCTTTCCTTTCCCCTGCATTCTGGGACAATAACCTTCCTCTGTTATGTAAGGTTGTATCTTCCTCACTGTAGGAAGGGAGAAACTTGTCTTCTTTTCCATCTCTTCCCTTATATCACTTCTGACTTGTTCCCTCTACTCACTTACAGGAGTTTCCTTCAGCAGGACAACTGTCAGCACTGCTACCTGTGGTGTCCTTGTGCCTAGAACTCTGAGAGGGACAGAGATGGGATGTTGACAACTGGGTATGTCCTTAGTTGTGGAGACAAGCTCAATGGCTTTGTAGCAGTAATGCTCTTCTGTGCAACTGCTTAGGCTTTCCACAGGCTTTTCAGATTTCTTCACATTGGACAGCAGCTTGTATCTGCTCTGGTATGAATTAGATGGAGCAAAGCATAGCTCATGCAAAATTGTACTTCAGATAATGCTGCTACTTCATGTCTCAAAAGACACCCAGCAAAGAAGACCTGGTAGCTTCATGCAGCAGCTGAAAAAACGCACACTCAGTCAGTCGACAGGCAGTGAACACTTTATTTACAGACGGCTTAGTTTTATAGTCTTTTTCTTCTGTCCACACGCAAATATACCATATACCATATTGGTTAAGTGTTCTTGTTCATGTACCTAAGCTCCTTTTCTAGTAGGTGGTCAGCATTCCTTCATATGCTGGCAACTCTCAAAACAACACCTGTTATTTACTGCAGTTCTTCCTTTTCTGCTTTCTCATCTTCAGTGTTTATATTCCTTTACAACCTCGTAGCTGTAACTGCTCAAATTCAAGGCCTAAGCTGTCTACAGCTCAGTCGTTTCCCACAGCTTCATATACAATCAATTATATATTTGAAATGTTCTGATCTGAATGATCTTATATAGAAGAGTGCTTCCTTACAGAGAAGTTGCCACTGTAGTGACTGTCCAGTAGGCTGAGACCACAGCAGTACAGTCAGGGTAAGGGACAAGTTTTGCAGCTTATGTGGGAACAACAGAAGAAATAGGCAAAATTTTCTGTCTCCCCAAGACACTGCTAGTTCTGGCAGCCCTTACCATGGAAGGACAAAGCAGTCTCTCAGCAAAGGTCACAAAGGTCTGAAGCTTTTTATACTTCCATTCTCTCCTAGAAGTAGCATTTCTTCTTGCTCTTTCCATGCATATGCCAACAGAAAGTCTTCCCAGCAGAAAGGCGTGGCTGGGGGGTTTATAGCTTGCAGAAACCAAGAAGCAAAACATACATTAACACAGTTCTCTGTCCCCTGCAGCATGTCATTTCTAGTTTTCAAAGCCATCCTGTGACTTCTGGTCCGGAGGAAAGAAATGGGACAAAATTCTAATTGTAAAAATTCTTGACCTGGGCTTTTCCTTTAAAGGTTTTATATGAAAGGTAATTATTTTCTAGTCCCACTATCTGATAACAATCCATACTGATATTCTTATGAATAAATTAATATGTTCCAAAATCAAATATTAAAAGGTTTGACCTCAAGGAAAACTGTTTCTACTGCTCTAGTTGTGAATATTTGAGGTTAATTGTAGAAAAGACATCTGTATTTCATAGAGAAGAGGGAGGAAGGAGAGGGAAGGGATGAGGTATGAGCCATCAACAAAAATTTCTTGAAAAGAAAATGTGTTAGGTCCCTATTCTCATGTGGGTGAGGTATGTTTTACCTACCAGATCGTGTTCTGTCTGGTACTTACCCAGAAATTCTTGTGACACAGAGGCTGTTTCTGCCATTTTCTGTGCTGCACCTTCCGAAAGTCCCAGAATCATCAACTGATATTGCCAAGAATCATCATAAGAAAATGGCATAAGCTAAAATTATCTAAATAAACTGAAAGCTGTTAAATAGGTTAAATAAGTTAAAGCCAAAGACATACAGACGAAAATCTGTTTGTTAAGGGGAAAAAAAAAAGGGTAATAAATCAAGACTTCTCATCCCTCTCAAAACACAATAATAAAAGACTTGTTTGGAAAACTGGAAATGTGAGAATATTTGCTCTCCTGATGAGTAGTGTATGCCTCTCTCAGAGATTGTGAGGTCAGGAAGTAAACTATGGTGCAGTAAGGAAGGAAGGACATTCACAATCCCTATATGATCAGAAACTCCACCAATGCTAATTTCATCCAGTACGATTAGTTTCCTTTTTTACCCACCTCATTCTTGCAAAGTCTAGAGAGCTTTTACTGAAATAGCAAACCCTAGTCTTGATTTTAAATGAACTTATGTTTTTGGTTCAAAGATAAGGGAGTTAGATTTGTCTTCAGACAATTCCATGGGATTCTCCAGTAAGTGAAAATGTTCCCAATTTCTTTAGAAAAGGATACCTGAAATTGTGAGTGCTGCAGGATTCTGATGGAGCTGCAACAGGGTAGTTTAGTGAGTCTAAATGTAGAACAACATGCAAACAAATTGAACTTTTAATATTTTTCCATTTTCTCCACAACAGATCTGTTCTGTAGATAAGGCCCAAGAATTGCAAGTGTTCCCTTCATCATCAGCATCTCTGAATAGCTTCAATAAATCAAGTTGAACCTGATACTGGAAATATTATGGATCACCCATACCTAGTTCTAGAGTCCTCTCGCCTTTGGCTTCTTTTTCCTTTATTGGTAATTCTCAAAAGACAAATTTCTCTCAAACTTCTCTTTTCTCAGTTTTCTTATGTGTGCCATAAAAATCTCTCCAAAGTGCTGATAGCACAGCCATAGCAGTTCTGTTGTTGCCCTCATTCAGTTGATGCTACTCTGTCTCTATGCGTATTCATTTCCTTGTTTTCCTGCTTGAAATTCTGCCTGTCATGGCTCAAATTTCAAACCCTAATTACTTGTCAAAGCCACAAAATTCTGAGAAGCATCCTCACAGTGCATGTTCTCCAAATAGTGCCTTGTGTTTGTGTTGACTCCAGCCAAATCTCTATGGAAAACACTGAACTGAAAGAAATGCGCTAGTATTCAAAGACCTTTTGCTGGATCAAAATTAAATCAGTCTTAATCATCATAATTATAAAGCATGGAAGTATTTCCTCCCAAATAAAAAACTTGGAATTGCTGGAGGCACCTTCTTCTGGGCTGCTAACTAACATTGTCAGGAAGCAGTAGCCTCACAAGCCCCAGCTTCCATTGCAAGTAATTAAAGCCCCTTAGGAGGCTGTCCCATCTGAGAACTGTAAAGCCTTAATTTAAATCTCCTTCTGATCCAGTGAGTCTTGAAATATGCTTAAACACTGGCCCCTTGGAAATGTCATAGCCCTTCCATAGAGCAATAAATGCTGGCAAGAAAAGCCCAAGGTTAATCAAAGTATTATTTTTAATAGAAGTTCTAATTTAAGACAGTTCCTCAGGGGTCAGTAGGAGGCAGTGGTCTTCATATTAGTTATGAGCATATGTGTGACTTCTTTGCACCTTTAGCATCTTTGCTGCTCTTGCATTCTGTATGCCAAGATCAGTTTGTACCTCACTGGTGCTAAGGGATAATCTAGGCTATTTTCTCGTTATTTCTCTAATTTATTATTAATTGTTCTGTTGTAAGCAAAAAGTGTATTAAAAATTATCAGGAAAGCAACGGCAAACAAAACAGAAAATAATATGCATAGTGTGCCTGTTGTAGTTTCTCAGTACAGTTCTGGTTCTTCTATCTCAAGGGCAATAACAAACCTGGAAGAAGCACAGAGATGAGTGATAAGAATGATAAAAGGTATGGAACTGCTACATAATAAATAGACAAGAGAGTAGACTGGCAAAGAGATAACTGAGAGGGTGGAAAGGTCTGTGAAAATGTGTGGCTAGAAAAGAAAATTATAAATTTTTATTATAAGCTATTTCATCCAGTACAAAAGCAAGAGAACTTCAAGTGAAACCAGCAGATGACTAGATAAAAGCAAACAAAAGAGGTGAATTTTGATACAATATTCAGTAAAGCTGTGGAAAGTTTTCCTGAAGAAAGTTATTGGTACAAGTTTGCATAATTCAGAGTGACTGGACGAATTCATGAAAGAAAACTTCAACCAAAGTAAAATGCAGATGTATTGTGTTATGTGCAGTGGTACTATATGCAACATATGTTTAAAATATCCATTGTATACACCACAATTATATTAAACAATTGCACAATACAATTCTAATATACATAGTGACAATACCTCTGGCTTAGGAAGTCCTCAAATAATTATTTGCTGGATAGCTGCCTTGGGAGCATTTGGAAGAAACACTACTGTGAGTGTACTGTTCTTATTGCCTTTATCCAGTCTGCTAACCTCTGTTATCCTGGGATTGTTGTTGTTGTTGTTTTTCCCCTCAAAAGAAACTAGCCTTCAGTGCCACAATCTGCTCAATTTGTTTCAGCAAACATCCCTTAACTAAGGGATATTACCATCTGTTCCTGGCACCTTTGAAATCTGGCTGCTGCCATGGGCACATGATTGACTAAAACCTTGCTCTACTCCACTGGATGGTGCTTTTGTCAGTGGGTGGGAGAAAAGGGAATAAAAACATGGGAGGTTCTAGGGTTTCCTAGTGTCTCGTCTGTCACTGCCCTTGAATTCAGATTCTGTGATTCCCAGAAGCATCAGTTCTATTATCAGTTGCTGGATACTGGCAATCATTTATGGTCCATGCTTCTGGGAAATTGAGAGTTATGCCAAGAGGAACATAGCTAAACTGAGATATCTGAGGCCAAATGTGCCACACATCAAGTGCTACCTCTGACAAACCACATAGTAACTCATTTTGAAGGCTGAATCCTAGGCTAGATGAATCCTTCTTTTGAATCTTGCAGCCAATTTCATATTCTTAAAAACATGGGGGAAAGATTATTCCTGATCATGTCACAGTTTCCCCTTAAGCTGACCCTTTCATAATAGTATTTGTAGGAGATTTCATTGAGACTGATAGCTACTATCCTAGTGAATATGAGGTTTATGAGAGAAGAATCTTGAAAAAGACCATTTTATTGGTTTGGAAAGGTCATTGTGGTTCTCTTAGGCAGCAGCTTGTAGCCTTTCTGGTCATGATTCCATATCCATTTACAGCTGGATCAAAAAGGAAAAGGCTCCAGACTTGTATTTGTAAACTTGAGTTCACAGCTTTAGCAGGAGAACACTCAAGTCTCCTCCATAGCAGAAGACTTGATTGAATCCCAGAGGTCCTACCTTAGTCACAATTGCAGTCATCAGTGGGGTTCACTGTAGTTAAAAGAAAAAAACATAACAGAATGTCTGAATCTCTATCTTTTCCTTTTTTTCCCAGAAACTGAAGAGGGGGAAAAACAACAAAACACTGACTGTTATGAAATGGTACTGGGAAATTGTACTGAAATGGGCACTTTTGGATGCCTGATACCTACATTTGATATATACAATAATAGAAGGAAAAGACTTCCCTGCAATATTTTGTGGTTTCTTTGAAGCATACCACTAGAAAAAAATTGTCACTGTAATTTCTTCCATCTGCTCCCTTTGGCTAATAGGTACAAGACTGTCAACTCATCATGCACAAGAAGAAAAATGGAAAAAGCAGAACAGGACCATTTTTTCTCATAGTTATTCAACCATATAAAAGACCCCATGGAACCATTTACAACAGATTTCTGAGGCAAATACCTTCAAGACCCAAACACCAACAAAGTACTGAAGCAGTAGGCCATGCCTATTTCTATATGCAATAAGGAATGTATGGCATCATATCTGTAGCAGATGCTGGATACATTGTCACAGAATTGTCATACTTGGTCATCCCTATTTGCAGATTACTTTCTCTCCATCAGGAAATGGAAATGATCTCTTATCCATCAGTCTGTGAAATGCCTTGGAATAGAGGACAGACAAGTAACTAACATTTCTATATAAACACTGTCCTTTATAATTGACTATTATTATCAGTTATTGTAAATATTAACAGTGTCTAAAGCATAGGCAGGCCTTAAGTCTCTAACAGCTATTTGTAAGAAAGAGCAGAACATTAGAAAACTCTAGCATAACCACTCTGTGTTCAAGTGCTGGCATTGGAATTACAAGTGTGCACTATAAACTGCAGATTCCTGTTTGGCTTCTAGCACCAGATTTTCCTGCGCAAGAATGTACATATTTGTGAATGGTCTATGCTGGTAAGAATGTGCCATCAAGTAAAAGGATGAGAGAAAATGGTCTTAAGTTGCACCAGAGGAGGTTCAGATTAGATATTAGAAATTTTCATTGTGGTGAAACTGTGGTTAGGCATTGGAATAAATTGCCCAGGGAGGTGGTAGAGTCGCTATCTCTGGAAGTGTTCCAGACATGTCTGGATATGGCACTTGGGGATATGGTTTAGGGGTGATTATGGTGGTGCTAGGTTGACATTTGGACTAGATGGTCTTGAAGGTCTCTTCCAATCTTGATAACTCCGATTCTGCAATTCTGTGATTCTGTGATCTGACAGTGTCAATTCAGAAAACAAGAAATCTATCCAAGGAATCATAATTTTCATAAGTCAACAGGATCAGCGTCTCTTTAAAACTGTGTGTTGGCAGTTAATTGCGTACAGCATTTGGTTTGTCATGACTCAGGATTGACTCATAATTCTCTTGCAGATGCAGCCACCACCAACCCCAGGAGAAGTGACTGGGGTGAGAAATTAAGAATCTCAGCATGGGATCATAGGATTAGTTATGTATTTAAAAGCTGAGAAACAGGGATTGTGAAGGATCTGTGCTACAGGTCTCAGTGGCAGTTATATATCTGTCTTATATTTACATTTGTGGAAATTATAAATAAAGTGAAAATTATAAATAGTGCTGTGATCAAAGCTAATGAGACTTCTGGGATTAAGTTAATTTTAAAAAGATCCACAATACCTGCTGATATGTCTCCCACATAGATATTACAATAATTAAGGAATAGCCCTTCAGCCTCAGCAGAGGAGCTGGAGCATGTGAATGAGGAGCCAAGGCAGACAGTGTGAAGAGTTAAGACATGGAGAACAGGAAGGGATGCAGGAGTCAGCTAGCACCATTGTTAGAGTGAGATGGTGGAACCCAAATGCAGAGGAGCATCCAGCACTTCATTCTGTTTTCTACACAAAGCATAAGCATGTTCCAGGGCATTTCCAAGAGCAATCTGGAAAGCATTAGACAGGAACCCACATTAAATGCCTCCTTCAGCTTGAGTGCTACATACAATGCTCATACTTCACAGACCAGAATTCACATCTTCTAAGAGTCTCAGTCATCCAAAAAGTGTTCTAATTAGATTCAGCATCCTCATCAATCTGACAGGAGGCAAGCCATCTACCCTTCCTTCTAACAGTGGCGAGCCTTAAGGCTGGACATGTGAGAAGGGCAGGGTACCCACAGCACCTTCCTCCAAGTGAAACCTCTAAGCAGCCAGGAAGGCAAGCACAGTAGGGTCAAGAGACAAGTACTCAAAGAGATCCTAAGTATCACAGCTGAGAATTTTATAAGGTGAAGACCTGGGTTCCCTCCTCCGGAATGATGACCAGCTTACAGAGTCCTTGAATAAAACCAGAAGCTACCCTGTGAACAGGAACCACAACCTCCAGTTCCCCACACCCCACAACATACTATCACGTGAAGTGATCTTAGTCAGTGCCACATTCTGGTATGGTAGCTTTTGCTGTCTAAGGGTTTGCATAAGACAACTAGGCATTTGGACCCTCATTGGAGGGCCCACAACCAAACATGCTGAAATGCAGGGCCCTGGGGAAATCTGGGGATAACAAGATGTAGGGAACTCCAGATGAGGTTGCCGTTGGAGTTGGGGCTTTGGGACAACCCTTGTGATAAGACAAAAGGGAATGGCTTTAGACTAAAAGATATATTTAGATTAGATATTAGGAAGAAAATCTTTACTGTGAAGATGGCAAAGCACTGGCACAGGTTGCCCAGAGAAGTTGTGGATGCCCCATCCCTGGAACTGTCCATGGCCAGGTTGGATGGGGCTTTGAGCAACCTGGTCTAATGGAAGGTGTCCCTGCCCCTGGCGGGTGGGGTTGGAACTAAATAATCTTTAAGGTCCCTTCACACAGAAACCATTCTATGATTCTGTGATAAGTTGCAAGACCATTCACCTTTAGATTAAGAGCAAGCAAGCACCTGATCCAAGATATTCTTAAATGTGATTCAGTGGAGAATTTGAAGTGTCTTTAGTGGTCTGTGTGGAGAGAGAATTGCCTCAGTCTTAGACCTCTTGTCTTGCCGTGTGCATTAGCTATTTGAACAGAGAAAAAAATGGATTTATAAGGAATTTTTTGTTCCCTCTTGCACATATAGCTGGTTCTTCCAAATTAGGAAGGAAGTAGCTCAAAAAAGAAGTCTGAGGAAACTTACAATAATTTTGTTGTACCAATAATACCTGATAATTCTAGCTACTTACGTAAGACTACGTTTTCTTATTAAGAAGCAGAATGATTGCTCAGGGAAATGGCCAAAATCATGGTAAGGATTAAACAGCAGCAAGGTAACAACAGCAGTCCATTTCAGAGGGAGATGAAGGTGAGGAGAAAGCAATAGTTATTGGACTTGCTGTTCTACAACAAATGTATGGATGCAGACAGTTTGCATGCAACAGTCCACTTGTCTGCCACTGCCACACCACCACGTGCTGTCATAGGGTCACCCAGTGTCGTTCAGTGAATGGAGCCACCAGGATTGCTGCTGTAACAGAAGTGCTGGTGTGTTGCCTGACAGCTCACACACTTATGCAGTGGCACATAGCTGGCCCACATCAGACCCAAATCATGACAATGATGTCAGAAAACAGTGACGAGATAGAAAAAATGTCCTTCCACTTCATAAAGTTCCTCATCGGCTGAATGCAATCTCCAAAGCTGTGATTCATACCAAGAGTTCTGCATGTACAGCAGTTTTATGTGCTGGTTGATAATGCATTTTGGAGGCATTTTATTAGAACCCTCATTTAGGGCAAGGTTCTTGTGTGATCAAGGACTCTGAAAAGTTCAGTGATTACAGTGCTACAGGCTTTCAAGAAACCAAGCCATCAGGAACAATTTATAGTCCAGCTCTCTCTTTGCTGCCATGTTTTGCCTCTGATGAGATGCAGAATCTCTGAGGGCCTGATCTTATATCATATTGATGAGTAAAGCTTTGAAAAACTGATGTTTTATAAAATCCATTTAACTGATAACTAGTCACTACCCAGTCACCCTCCAAGCTTCCTCGACTGTTCCACATCTCTCATTCTGATTCAAAATGGATTTTGTTCTTCAGGAGTACACAGTAAATCCCAGTGGTTATTGTTACTGATAGCTTATACTAGAGCTCAGCTGTGCTGCTCCTGGATTTCTAATCAGCTTAGCAATGACAGAACTCCTACTGGAGAATTGCACTAAGCATATTTTATATTCAAAACTAGAAAAGTGAAAAAAAAAAGTAAAAATATTTTAACACTCTGTATCACAAAAAATGGGATAAAATAAAAAGAGGTAGACATTTTCACCCATGGGGCACATCTTCTGCTAATCCCTGGAAGTTAGCAGAAAGAATGACTGGCTGCATGAACAGGTTGCCACAGGGCAAGTTTACACCACAGTAGCTATTCTGCTGGGAGACCCTATGAGAATGTTTTCATCCCACAGTATATGCAAGGTAGCTTAGCCTTTACTCACCAAGATACAAACCACTTGACACTTAACCACAGTTTAAAGAACAGTCACTGCAATACTTTGAACAGTCACTAATACTTTGCAAAATCACAACTCTCATGCCTGTTACTTGTTTGTGTTACTGCATTCAAAGTTTCGGAGAGATTATCATCAAAGTGGTCTTCTTGGGATTCCTAACTGCTGTAAACAGAAGTTGGAGACAGTATTTGGTCATACTTTTGGATGTCTATTTATCTAATTCATCTTCCTTTGCTTCGTGGACTGGTCAAAGACTCCCTGGTGACCTTTAGCAAACCTCTTTTGCCCAGATCCTTAGATTAGTCCCACACTTCCACTGAATTATTGATTAATCAACTTTGAGGATCTAGGATTAATCCTTCATTTCCTCAATTGAGGAACAAAAGCAAGAAGCAATAATAATCCTTGTTAGCTATTTTGTTTATACAGCCTGTAGTCTTTTTGGGTATAAATGACAATTATTGTGCTGATTGCAATGTAGTGTAGATCTACCAAGCTTTGAAGCAAGTGGTTTCGTGTTTGATTTTTCTTTTCCTCAGAGTGATAGTTTCATGTTGGAAGAGTATGCTGTGATGTTTTATAGAGATAAGAAATATTTCTCTCTTCTGATGACTGTCACTTTGGAACCAAAATAACTAATTTAAAATTGGTAAAACATGCTAGCTACTGATTGTCGCATTCAAATGTTTAATAATCTGTTTGCCCAAGAAGGGATATGTGCCACATTTGTTCAGCAGTCAGTGAGGAATGAAGCTCTCCATGTCACTGATTTTGGATGTTAGTGACTAAACAAACTTGTGTCTTCTGAACTGGATGCAAGCCTACTCTGAAAGAATCTAACCTTATTTTCATTCTAGGCACATTCACACCATGGATACCTCAGACCATTTAACATTCGCAAACCAGTGAGAAGATTCATTTAAAACCTGAACTGGATGCACATTTGTCCATAATCTCTGTAATGAGCCACAAAACTGCATTTCAACTGGACAAATTGGTTTAGTTCTCAATAATTATCTATATAAGGACTGAGACACCTTCCAACTGGGTTTCATCTCTTTCTGAAAAGGCACTAACCTACTGTAAAACAGAAGCTGTGAATGCTATGCAGAAGTCCTCCCACAGAAGGGGACAAGTTCCTTTCTAGTCCTCTGCTCTCAGTGAAACCCTTCTCTTTTTTGGTTTTCTTCTTAGTGTTTATAGCAGTATCCTGCATTCAGACTAGAGGTGTTTGAAGGGTATCTGTGAAAATGCAAGAGATTATGATTGTGATGTTTGTACCTGCCACTTCAGGCTTCCCTTTCTGTCAGTGAAGTGAATAAGTGTATTAATTGTAAAAGAGATAGCTTAGGACATCTGCCAACATACCTGTCCTCACAGTGTCTGTGTTTCATTCCTGGCAGTAAAGGCAGCCCTATGTGCTCTGAAGTAGGTACATGGTGTTAAAGGTAGGTAAGACAAAAACAATTCCACAACTTTGGGTTACGCAGACCAGCAATTTTTTGTGTGTGTGTCATCCAACATTGATTTTGTTGTCTTTAAACCCTCTCAGGATTTCTGGCATTATAACTTCACGAGGCACCTAGCTCTTCCTTTCCCATATAGCTTTTATGCTACTCTCAACATCACTGCTTACTGGGCAGGCTCCAGTTAGCACTCCAGATAATGAAGGGACAAATGTATTGTAAGCAACTGCTGATTTTTGAGCCCTCTTGCTGTGGAGAGATAACCATGCATCTCTAGGGGGCAGACAAAATGGCAAATGTTTTGTTCTGCTTGTAACTGAAGAAAAAGGCAAGGGAAGCTTCCTGCTGCAGATGCATTCATTTCTCTGTGCAGGTATCCTGACATGAGGTCCTTCAGAAAAGGTTAATTTTCTAGGGGAATGTGTCTTCTTCTTAAACAAAATGTGGCTTCTTAAGCAAAATGCCTGTGCGCCACAAGACAGTTCTCCTACAGCTGTGCTGGCAGGGCTGTTTGTGAGGAAATGCTGTGAATATGATAAGGAACTAGATCAAGCTCAAAACAAATCCAAAAAGATACATCGTTTTTCAGTTGCCTTGTCCAGTCCATTAGCAAAACGGGGAGGAGCCTCCAGCTGTGGGGAAGGAGGACCTTAGAGGAAACAGTGTTTGACTTGCAGAGTTCTTCAGTCAGTAGCCACATCTGATATACTTCTGAGGCAAAACCACTAATACTTTTTGGACTGTTGAAATATTAAGGACATCAGGATTTAACTCACAGAACCTCTGTAAGGGACATAACAGCCCAAGGATAAAAATGGGAGGTTGTCGTGAGTATTTGTGACCATTCTGTACTAACACTTGTATTATTCAGCTTTTTTCTGAAATTCATTCAGCAAAACAGGGCTTATCCACCCCCTGCTACCTGTTTGACCTCTGAATGACAGAATATTCTACGTCAGGATCTTGTTTTGTTCTTACCTGTGGCAAGTCAGCATGAAATCCTTGACAGGCCAATGAATTTAGAGGTATACGTAGTGACTTTTCTGTCCTTTTTTTTTTTTTTTTTTTTTTTTTACACAGAGACATTACAAAGCAATGAAAACTGAAAGGAGCAAGATTTCAGATGCTTGCCTGATAAATGGCAATCCCAAAGTAGCTTTAATCTGTAAGACATAGTGTAGTACATCAAATGGGCTTTTTGTTAAATTCTTCATCACCATGTTCTACTTAAAGGAACTGACCCAGATTCACAAGACTTTTCTGGTTGCAAATCCACTTAGAAACCTTTTATGCCATACTTAGTATCCTATTAAAAAGATATACTGCCAGTCTTTAGTGTGTCCTTTCTCCTCAGATATTTGAGCAAAAAGAGGCTGTGTTTCATGACCTGAAGATCCAAAATTGGGGTTAAAAAATCATCATGAATATCTGAGGCCTCAGCTTCAAAGATGTCTCCTTGTTTCCATTAGCTGTGTGTCTGAATCCTGTGTTATGCCCACACTGACAAGATCAGAGGATATCTGGGCAGTCAGTAACCTCAAAGATTTTTTCTTACACTGACCTGCGTCCCCAGTAGTTTTATCAGAAATAGAAAGTTAAAAACTGGCAAAGAGTCAGTGGGAACATGTCCGCAGTTGCATTTTGAGTTGCCATGGTACTGAAATTTCCTTAACATAAGCTGTCACCTTCCCACCCAAAGGAACTGTTGACAACAATGGGCACATCTCTTCCTCACTAGCCCATAACTAACTTCACTTCAGTGCCAGATTTATCATCTCTGTTAGAAACACATTTGATGAGAGTTGTTACAGCAGAGATTAATATATTCTACATGTCCACAAGGCAGACCAGCCCTAATTTTTTTTCACATGATATTATAAAAGTCAAAAATAACTGTAGAAGCAAATCTGTACGTTTTTCGGCTGTTTTGTGTTGCCAGCAGGTAAATAATAAGAAGATGTAGCTATTGAAGTCTAGCCAAAATTTTCTTATCAGCTTGGTTGGAAGATATGTCAAATGATAAGACTAAAGGGAACTTATTCATTTATTCTTAAATTGTGGGAGTATGATTAACTGATTTTTCCCATCTCCCAAGCTTTTTCTTATAACTCTGCTGGTAAAGGCTTTACTTTCAAGAATGCAGCTTTGCATACCAAAGTGTTGAGAAGTGTCACTTCAATTAAACATCTCTGAAAGTGTTAAGCTTTTGTTTCCACTTACTCTTATTTGGCTACCATGGAGTATCAACTCCAATGCAATATTTTTCTTAACTTAGCAGTGAGCAATACACCCAGTAGTCCCCTGTATTCTCTTACAAAGAGCTCTGCAAGAGCCTATCAATGTACACTGTAATCTGTCCTGGTGAAGTCAATACAATGGTCGTGTTTGACTATATGTAGAAGCACATTCAGTCCCAAGGAAGTCAACAGGCAAGGTTTAAGCAGGCGTGTAGGACTGACTCAGCCTAGTTGCACAAAGTTGCAGAATTGGGCAGGGATGCAGAGAATAACAACATTCTGAAAGAGAAATAAAGAAATTCTGGCTCCTTGGCCTACCCTGAAGATACTAGAATGACTTATCTTCCATTAGAGTAAATATCAAATTCAAGTGGGTTCTACTACTAGAATACATTGATGATATGTCAACACTGTTTGTCTTTTTATGTCTTTTGGTGTGAACTAAAATAGGGTTAAGAAACTTAGGAAGGTAGACTGATAGAGTATGAACCTACAGTCTGCCAAGGAGCCAAGCCATCTGTTTAGAGTTTCAACTGTCCAGCACTCTGGATAGATCTCAATTTTGGTTCTCAGTGAGACAATATAGGATTTACCTTCTTGCAGTTTCAGAGATTATTATCCCTTAACAAAACTCTCAGGGAATTAGAAGGCAAAAACTAGGTGCTTCTCCATTTAGAAAGAAATTTATTGACTCAGGATGACAAAATTAACATTGTTTCCTGAACTGAAGGCATACAAAAAAAAGGAATATGCAATTTGGTTTATTCCCACACTTAAAATGACTAACATGATCAAGACATGCTTTCTCAGCAGACAACTCATTCTTGGGTAAAAAAACCAGCTAGAATGAAAGTTCTTAAGGCTCCATGAAGGAGCTAAAATTACTGTGTATCCTTTGTGACTACCATGACTCAGAGCACAAGAGACGGCATTTAAAGAAGCAGTTCACAGTAAACAAATCAGTCTAGCAGGTGTACACATATTGATTCTTTAAACAGAATAATTTGTCTCTTTCTCTGCCATCTTTCATTAGAGAGGAACTGTAGTAGTTACTCTATTTTTAATTTATAATTCACTAGCTTCCATATTTTTTTTTTCCAAAACCCTTGAGACTCTGTCTGCACTAGCAGGAGAATGAACAGGTTCTTGCCATAAATTCCTTAATTCTAGAATTAAGTAATCACTGAGGATTTAACAGCAAAATGCTGCTGCTCTACCTGCCATTGCTATGACTTCATTAATTTTACAGAATATATCAAAGTGCATTGTCAGAAATAATTGTTGTGTAGCCATTCTCTGGAAAAGAGATATGTAAAAATGCCATCTTCTTACACAGCAGGTCATAGGCCCATGAGCATGCAGTCCCTATATTGTGACAGAAATACTCTTTTTTTGTTTTTCAGTTCTGCAAGCATCTTGTTTACATAATATCAGTAAAACTGAATATGTCAAATCCCTCAAGGACATTCTCCTCACGGTGATCACCAAACCTGGGTTCATCGAGTTGTGCACAAATTTTAGAAAAGCACAGCTGGAAGATCTTAGGGCTGATGAATCTTGAATGAATTCACAGCTTGATTTTCTATAGGCATGAAAGCAGACATAATAAGAAGAGAATCTAGTCTGACTTCTAGGAGGTAGGCAGAATTTCCAGAGCTAGCAAAGCACATCTCTTATTGATAGAGGCAATGTGTTTGATCTGAAAGGAATTAAGCTGTAACAAATATAGAATCAAAAAATGTTATTTTACATCACTTCCATTTTCAAACAACTTTATAAAATCAAGTTGTAATTGTCCAGTGCTACATTTTATTGTGCAAGAGCCTTGTTTCAACAAGGCTCCTCTCTTAATGATGTTGCTTTATTTCTTTATTAATTCACATAACATGACATTGTAGGATATCCATCTTTCTTCATTGTTTTCTTAATCCTTAAAACCCTGAGCAATTTAGTTTCATCTGAAATATCACAGGAGCCCATTACCACCTCCCTTTCCAGCTCATTCACAAATTATGTCAAATAGCAAAATGATCCTCGGCAGCTCCCTCCAGTCTGAAAACAGTTGGTCCTGTTTTGTTTCCTACCTCTTTGTCATTTACTCATCCATAAAAGCACTGTCCTGCTTGCTCCTCAGCTGCTTAGTTCCCTAAATAATCTTTGGCAGTAGGCTTAGTCAAAGGTCTTTTGGAAATCCAAGTAGACCTTCACCCATATTCTTGTTCAACCACTCAAAGAATTCATAAGGCAGTATTTCTCTTCATAAAACCCTTGATGATTCTTCTCCGATCATTTTTATTCAAGTGTCCACTAATTCTAATCTTCATTATACTTTCATTTAATTTGCCTGGTAGAAGCATCAAGGTTACAGAACTAGAGTTCCACAAAGCTCCCCCAGAGTCCTTTTCAAAATTGGGTTCACACCAATTTGCCACCCTCTAGTTTTCTGGTATCAAGACAACCCAGCACAACTTCTTCCCAGACTCCTATGATTTATTTATTCATAAAAATGTAACAAGCAGAGAGTACAAGATTGAAACAAGCAGAGCCTTTATCCTTTCCCTTCCTTGCCAAACTAGTTAATTTTTTCTAAAATGTAGGTTCTGTCAAGACTTACCCGAGCAAGTTGTCATATAGCTTATTTTGTCAGTGTCTCTGTTGGTCTTCCTGCAAGCAGTTGCTGTCAAGTCACCTCTTGTGATTTCTTCAGGAAACTGTTTAACTGGGAGAACAAGTTTTCAGTCTTGCTAACACCACTGTTTAACTTGGTTTGAAGCTTTGTTATTCCCATTTTGCAGATAATAGCTAACTGCTTTCTCTCAGTTTCTTTTTTTTTCCTCCCTCTTGGGCTGTTTCTCATCCAGACTGCTGCTCTTCCTACCTACAACAGCCTGTTACCAAAACAAGCCATTATTTGATCCACTGTGCCATACCTGTACTTTGTAAAAAGCTAAGAAAATATTAATATATAGCCTGTGCACTCTCTTTGGGCTCACACCTGTCCTAAAATGGAGCACTGCAAAGGAACTTCACATGGCTTGAGGGGTCTGTGCTGGTTTCCCAGGCCATGAAGCCAACAGGACAGGACTGTGAGACACAATCTGCACAGCTGGCATGGATGGGAAGCCAGCCAGCATAAAGTAAAACATCTATGAGATTCTGTTAGTTCCTGTAGTAAAAGGAGCTCAAAACTAAGCTTAGGAGGGCAGAGGATCGAGAGATAGCTAAGTACAACATTCCCATGACACAGACTAGTTCTGAAGTCCCAGGTGTTTCCCTGAAGTTGGAACGCATTCCTCCACTACTGTAAATGACTGTTCAAGCTGCTGAAGAGGTTTCAGTAGAGTCTGACAGTAGAGTCTGTGCTGGCTCTGTGCTTAATATGCCAAGGTACATTGACAGCAAGGGAAAACGTAGAAGGAAAGGATTCCTCAGCTTCCCACTCTTTGTACAGTCCACTAGGATGCAACCAAGCTAATAGATGGTAATATGGCATCTGTTCTTTATGTCTTTACCAACAGTTTAGTAACTCAGTGTGCTGGGTGTGGCCACCGGTGTTTATCCTTGTGTAAATAGCAGAAGTGCCAATACGCAGCCTTTAATCGAATGGCACTAATTTTACTTTAATGAGAAACAAATATGCATCTGAGTGCAGAGCTGCAAGCATCCCCCAAGATACCAAACTAAACTGCACACCACATTAAACAATAAAAAATAACACAACACAACACTTTTAAAAATAATTGTGTAGGTTCTTGCACAGCCCAGGCTTGGCAAGTGGCCCGAATAACACCCCCTGATAACACAAAGGTGTGAGGTAAAGGGGTAAAGTGTGTGTGTGTGTGTGTGTGTTGAATACACATGATAGTGACTATCAACCCCACATGGATGGTATTAAAGGGGGAGAGAGAACTTCAGTGGATTAAACAATAGGCAGGGAACTTAAAAGAGAGCTTTGAAACAAAGGAGGAGTCAGCCTGAAAAGAACTATGAAGTATGAAGGAAGCGTGAAAATTGGGGTGAGGGAGACACCTTGAAGGGTAACCAGCAGTAGTCAAACCTGGTTTGATGCTACCAGAAGCTGCCCTGCCACCACCTACATCCAACAAATCATCATCCCCGTGGAATTCCTCTTGGAACCTGTGCTAACCAGGTGGCATGACTGGATGGGATGCAACAAGCAGGAATCCACACTCAGGTTGCAGCTAAGGATGCTTGTGGAGGGACCTTTCTTAGCCTGCAGGAGACATGGTTTATCTCTTGTGTTACTGATATTGATTCTGAATGTTCTGCACATGAGTTATGTGTCAATAACAAATCAGTAAACTGCTTTAATCCTTATTTAGTTTAAATTATGAGGGCTGAACTGTTTTCCTCTGCTTCACTATTTGTACAGTGGATGGTAACACTAGAGAAATCTTTCCATTTGAGAACACTGCTTTGCAGAAAAGGTTTGTAATTTTCAACTATCTAGTGGCTAGATAATGAGGTTCAGCCCAAGATTTGCCATACACCTCTAATATGACCTTGGAAAAGACATTTAACATCCCACTTGAAAGACCTAATCAGTTGTCTGTAAAGAAGAAAAATAGCTGTGAGTTTTTTCTCCTTCCATTGTATTTAGACTGAGTATACTTTGGGGCAAGGATTGCCCTGTGCGCTGTTGCAATTTCATTTGGGGTGCAAGTATGATAAAATAAGTCCAAAAGTCTGTTTCAGGAGCAGTGCTGGTGAACAAAAAATTGATTTCTACATTGAAATACATTGCAAATGTACCCTGCTCTAGTACATCTCATGGTGAGGTCTAACTGTGACTCTTGAAAGTCAGTGATTTCAATTGCCTAACAGAAGGACTCAGCAGACAGTAAGTGCTGGCTGCACAACCTGATTCCAGCAGGAAGGACCCTCAACACTATGAAAAACTGTTGCTTTCTGAAATGGATGAACAGGAAAACAGTGACAGCAAAAATAATGCTTTGGCAAAAGGTTTTCAGTTCATGCAGTATGCCCAACACTTCTCTAAGTTCCATGACCTTTCCACGTTTCTTTTCCATTTATGCAAATATATTCATGCCTCAGATTGACACTGACACCCAAGCTGGATTTCAAAATATTCCAAAAATCCTCTCAAGAAAATTTGGATTTTATTACTATTTCATAGAATTTTCTTTAATTAAAAATTATCTATTTCTTTTAAGAGCTAGCTCTGCAAGTCATTGCAGAAGATACTGTAGTTGATTACTGAGATTAAGAAGTGTCAGGCCACATGTTTGAAAACACCACTTTGAGTCCTTTACATAAAACTGAAGTGGGTTTTTTTCTCCCTGAATAATGCAATCAGACTTGAAATGTGGTATCTAATGCTCTATTAACTATTTCTTTAGGGTGACTCAGACACTCCCTATTTTAGGTAATCTTCTGTCAAAATCTTTGAGTTTAAAACAAGGGGAAGTAGAGCACAATACAGCTGTACTGGCCACCTCACATCTTATGCTAAGACAAATGCCTCTGAGATGACAAAATATTTTGAATTATTCATTTTCACTGTTGACTTAGGTGGGAGAGAATTTACTGTAGCAAAGAATATTACCTTGGAAGGGCTGAGATTAGTTGAGTTTGTGATTCTGCAGAAAACAAAGCTCCTCTTAGTCCCTTTCAGCTGCTTAAAAGCAATTTCAGCAAATACTTTCCATGAAGAAAAGTGGACATGTGTACTTTGTTCTGCTACTGCCATGCTCCAAGGTTGCATGGCACTAGGTGGGAAGCTAAGTGCCTTCAGTGGCCAGGACTGATGTTATCTCTTAGCATGGCTAAGCAATCCATACCAGAAGGCACTCATCATTTAATCAAGTGTTTAATTTTATGCTTAAGGCTGAGATTTCAGGCATGCTTTCTATTTTGCTTCTTCCCCATCATACTCATCTTCAGGTCTAGACCAATGAGCTACACAGAAGAGCTGAGATCAAAGAAAATCTGCAGCAACAGAACGAAACAAAAAGAGAGAATTGGCTAAGGCTTTTAAGGAAAACATATAAGTAGGAAAACCAGTAGAAATGTAGTTGGAAATGATCAAAGAACAAATGAAAAATTTAACACATTTTAATGAAGGCCACTTCCTGCCTGAAAAAAAGGTTGCCAGAAAGTAAAACACTCAGAAATTGTTGAGGGGACTAAATACACACAAGAGCTTCATCTGACTCTAGAGAGGTTATGTCATACTGAGAAAGAAAAATAAGAGCATTTAGGAAGTAAAGGAGATCTAATAAAAGACCTGTTAATTGCTAAACCAGACATGGACTCCCGGAAAATATGAACATGAAAAAGGCAGTGGATTCAGGTCATATGGGGACTGTGGTATTTATGCAGCAAATGTAGGGTTTAATTGGGAGCAGCCACATTGCCAGTTCCTGCAGAGCCTGAGCCATCTGAGACACTGTCTGGGAGGAGGTGTCAGTCCCAAGTAACTTCAATGGTACTCCTGGAGCTGGATGTGCTTCCCAGACAAAGACCAGTGGCTGAGACACTGGCTGAGCAGAAAAAGAACAGCTGGCACGAGACTTCCAGCAGTGGTTTAAGGTTTGAACCAGGAAGAAGTGGATGAAGAGCTATGAAGAGCACTGCCGCTCTATGTATCCTGCTTCAAGGGGAGGTCTTACAGAGATTGCCTGTTAGTTGGTAGTGTTGACCTCAGGATGCAGTAAACTCCCCAATAAGGCAACTCATGCTCCAAGTTGTCTGTGAACAAGAAGAGAAAATCAAATGTAGTTTGGTTTCTCTGGAAGGGAGAAAAATCATGGCAGTTACATTTGGATGAGGATGAGCTCCCATCCTGGTTTACACAGTGAAGAAAATTCTGAGGAAAAAAAGCCCTACATATCTGTGGAAGGAAAGTTGGAACCACTGAGGACAGTACTGTAGACATTTCTCAACCAATGCAGCAGTCTGTAACTCTCCCAGCTGTATCTGGTCCAAAGTATCTCATGGATCCATGCCCATGCTGCCCAAACACCCTTCTTTCTCCTAGGCCCTGTCTCTGCCTCAAACAAGCAAATTAGGAAGAAGAAAAACAGAGGAGGTAACAGCAGCAGGGCTTCTATGAATGTAACATGCCTAATTCTGTTGATAGCTCTGACAATTTACAGCTGTATAATTACGTTTTAGTAATGCACCAGATAGAGTCACTTATGAAATATTACTTTGTAATTGTCTTGATAGATTGACTGGGATAAAAACACCCTGGATTGTAAACAAAGAGTAATGATAAATGTTGATGTATCAGATTGGTGCTTGGTGGCTTACTGCTGAAACTGGGTTTACAGGCAGGCTTATTTAACATCTTATTTAATGATCTGAAGAGAGTAGTAAACAGAGTGTTAAAAGAAATCCCAAGGGCGAGCTGAACTGGGACAAGGTGAGCACAGTGGAGGCAAAAAACGATGAAAGGATCTTAAGGGAAAGGATGGTTTGGGGTTGATGGTGTGGAGCAGAGTTCAGTTTTCTGATTATACCATATGCAACATGCCTCTGCCCAGGCTTTCATCCATGCGGATTGATTTGAGACTCACACAGAGGCTTTGGACCTAAAAAATTATTAAATCCCACAATATATGGCCAGTTTGGGGCTGTTTATGCAGAAGCATCTCCTTCCAAAGCGAGGAATCCAGCAAATGCTCTCCATGCCTGTGGGGTGACAGGAGCTGCAACGCTGAGTGGGATGCAGACTGTCTTCCTAGAAGTGATTGGAAAATTCAGAGAAGAATGACAGAAGTGACTGGGAGGATGGAGGAGTTTGGTGACATACACACAAGCCCACAAATATAGATGTGTATGTTAGAGTGAGAGAAAGTAAAATGAACTAATTTGGCATTGTCAACAAACATTTGCAGGATGTCAAACAAATCTGTGTTTCATACATATGCACTGAAAGCCATCACTGGGAGGCTTGTTTTGGTCCATGGCTTTGTGAAACCATAGCCTTAGCAAGTCCAAAAACCTGCACTGAAAGTGTTTCTTTAATGTTTTTAATCCAGGCTGTACTACTAGATTTTGCATGGGAACAAAATAATCCTGCAATGATAAGGAATACTTGTTGATTAAAATTTTGTAATTCAACCCTGTAAACCCACAAATCTTTGGGGACTTCCAGAAAACCAACCAAGCTAGTTTTTTTTCCAAGGCTTTCAAGAGAAAAAAAAAAATGAGAAGAGAAAAAAATGCATTAATTTTCCAAAGTTCCGTTTTCACTAAGTTTTTTTTTTTGTTTTCATACACTGAGTCATGAATTTTGGATAGTCTTTTTGGGTTTTCCATGAAAATTTTTCCAGGTTTGTGAAAGTTATAAGGCCTAAAGATTGAGATAGCACATCTGTATTTATTGTACTGTACAAGCCTCCGCGTGCTGATATTAATAGGATCATAAAATGGTTTGGGTTGGAAGGGACCTTGAAGATCATGCAGCTCCAACTCCCCTGCCATGGGCACTCCCCTGCCAAAGGGACACTTTCCACTAGACCAGGTTGCTCAGAGCAAGCCCCCTTCAGAGCCTTGAATGCCTCTGGGGCATTTGATAGAGCAAATCAGTGCCTCCATCATGGAGCTCAAAGTGCTGACCTGCATTTGCCTAGCAATTCCTTCTCCTGGCTTCCAGCTTTGCTGTGGCACTGGACCCCAGTCCTTCGAGCACAAAGGGCAACTTTTTCATCCTTTGAAAAAAGGTTGGAGTGGGTTTTGGCATATAAGGGAAAAAGCCTCTCTCCCAGTCCAAGTTCATTGGTGTGAATTGTGAGAGAAAGCAGTTGTTTCCCTGAATGCTAACACAGGTTGTCTAACACTTAGGACAGGGATGGAAAGGAGTCTCCATCCCCACTTCTCCTAATCTGAGCAGCAATTCCAAAAATTCCATATTTAATCATGCATCATTCTTAGTGCCTGTATATAGGAAAGGGGCCCTGTATATACTCAGGGCATATACATTTGCAGCACCCACCCTGGAATATCTATCTGTCTGTCTGTCTATCTATCTATCTATCTATCTATCTATCTATCTATCTATCTAATCTATCTTCAATACAAATTAGTATAGAACTAAGGAAATTAAAGAGTCTTAGTGAATGATAGTAGAGTATGTAGTACCAATAAGTATATTTTCATGAAAAGGCTTATAAATGTGACAGCACCACCTTTAATAATGAAACTAATTGATTTTTATCTTACCTGGCAGACAGACAGCCTGAAATAGTATTTGCAGCATTTCTCTATTTAACTGTAGAGACTTTTCCCATTATGTGTTCATCGGGTAAGCTCACTGAGTTTACCAGGACTTGGGAGATGCTTGGAGAATTGGGTTGAGAAAGTTGGGGCTGTTCAACCTGGAGAACAGGAGGTTGCGTGGAGACCTCATAGCAACCTTACAGTATCTGAAAGGGACCTACAGGGAAGCTGGAAAGGAACTCTTCATCAGGAACTGTAGTGACAGGACAAGGAATAATGGGTACAAACTGAAAGAGGGGAAACTTAGGCTAGATATTAGGAAAATTTTTTTTACTGTGAGGGGGGTGAGATGCTGAAACCTGACACTGACCAGGGAGGTTGTGGATGCCCCAACACTTGCAGTGTTCAAAGCCAGGTTGGACAAAGCCTTGAGCAATCTGGTCTAGTGGGAGGTGCCCCTACCCATGGCAGGGGGGCTTGGAAATAGATGGTCTTTAAGCTGACCCATTCCAACTCCTTAACATTCTATGATTCCATGATTCTATGATTCATTGCTGATAAAAATCCAAACCCGAAATGAAGTGCTGTATATTGATATCCAGATGAGAGGTATGTAGCTAAAAATGGACCTTGTCAGCTGTGATTTTTGTTAGACACCAGCTCCACCTAAAATTTGCTACAGACAGGCAGGATGAGCAGAGTCTGCTGGCAAGAAGTATTTGTTCCCTACTCTTTTGATCTAAAGCAGATGTTACTGATTATCAGAAGAAGGCCTATGTTGCATGCTAAACAAAGTCAGTAATATTCAGTAAAGGGCCTTGATAAAGGTATGTGTGAGAGTTGATAGGCATGTATTACTTACTTCTGTCAAGTTACCCAACTGTTTCAATGCAGTTTTCATCGCAGAGGCTTTCTAGGCTCAGTAAATCAGTGGGAGGTCAAGTCATGCCTAGTTACTGCACCACAGGATTTAAGATTGCTTAGCATAAAGTGCCACATACATAGGACAAGCAGTAATTTCTGGGAAAATAAAGAATCTAGGGAAAAAAAAAGAAAATAGGGAAAAAAAAGAGGTTCCTGAAGTACCTACATACAAGAGGACCCAGTTGAAGTCACTGTCATGTTTCATTTGAAAAACCTCAGCATACTTTCTTTGTGTCATTGTTGATATTTTGAGTCACTTCTTTCCCCCCTGTAGGCTGAATTAATGGATAATGTGATTAAGATCCATCCTGTGGACAATTCACAGATCATTGTCCTTAATGCAGATGGTCCAGTCCTCCTCTTTACTGCTCTGAAGGTCTCTGTATGGTGGTGCACACAGTTCAGTTATTGGCACTCAGTTTCTCAAAGCAGATGTTTTACACATTTTCAGGGATGTGGTTTTCTGAATATAAATTAGTTGAAGTGGAAACAGAAATGGTAATCGGTGGCATTTGTAATTCAAATGAAAACATTCACATTTACCAATTGCTCTGTTTCTGGAGCGCTAATATAATGTTAACTATTTTTCTTATCTGATTACATTCCAGCATACATTTCTTTTTCCCATTAAGAGTCAGTAACTTGGTCACTAAACTGCGGAAAAATCAAACACCCATTAGAGGAATTAGAAAACCACTAATTTTGTCTACTGAGTTTGTTTCTGCGTTCCTTTTAGATGTGTAACTTCCATGGAGGTCAACAGGAGGTCTGTGTGCAGACATGCATTAGGATCAAGTCATAAAAGAAAATTAGATCAAGGTTTTATTAATAACTGACTTTTCCTTTTTATTTTTTTTCTGGATGAATTAAATAATTGAAAAAACTCATCACAGGTCCATCAGAAGTAAATTTTCTTCACTAAAAGATGACCCTGCTTTTGAAAAAAAAAATTAAAAAAAATCTACTTTTAGGATAAACAAGATTGTTTCATTTAATCTGTACAGACATCATTTGGATACTTCTTTTTAAAAAAGATATATATGAATCACTTTTAAGTATAGTTCAAAACAATCTGATAACAGTCCTTGTTTCAAAAATGTTGTAATAAGACATCTCAACTGATAATGGTGTTTATTTAATTGAAATTATTTTGACAGTGAACATCATGCTTGTAGCGTCACTCTTTTCCTGCTTCTCTCAGCTGCAATATGCAGAGACACAAACTGGTGCATTAATACTCCTGCAAAACATCTTTTGGATCGGAGAGCAGGCAAAGTGGTAGCGTATGGCAGGCTAGGTTAGTGTCCCACCTCTGGAACCAGAGTGCTGGCACAGCAAAAATCCACTTCTGTACTGAGGGCTTGGAGTTACTTTAAGGCCAATGATGTTCAGAGCTCCAGGAACGGTGGTGGTCTCCTTCACAGTCTTGGAACCGTCATTTTCCTCACTTTGTCCCAGAAGAAGTCTATGAACTATCACAGGTTCTGTTTTCAGTGGGACTTTAAAGCACTGTGAAATAAGAATTTTAAGGATAACCATAGAAACTACTTAAATCATAGTAGGATATGTATTATGATTTACACCAAACTAGACTTTACTAAGTGGAAATGTAAATATTAAGTGTTACAACCTATAGTAGTGGACAAGCTCTGTACTTCTACATTAATTTCTTCTCTTCTTATTCAGTGTTGGTCTCAGCTTAACTTATATCATGGAATTGTAGAAACATTAAATTGGAAGGGAGCTATAGAGAGCTCTATTAGTCCAATCCCCTGATCAGTTCAAGGACACTTCAAAGCCAGAGCAGGCTGTCCAGAGGCTTCCCCAGATAAGTTTTGAGTATCTTCAGGGATAGTGTTCCCATAGTTTCTATAATATGTGCCTATAATTTAATGGCTGATATATATACCAACACAATAGAAAGAATTAAAAGCATGTGTCTGCAGGGATGGATATGGAATGCTACGAACTTTTTCTGCTGATGTTCTGAGCAAGATGAACAAGAGGAGGTCTGTTCTAGGGGTTATATAGATTTTAGGCTGAGGCTAGCACTGCACTGACACAGGCTACGGCCCCTACACCAGCACTGAGTCCTGGAATCCTTGGGTCACACTGCATCCTGCATCACTGTGTCACCCTGCACCCACCTGTGCAGACCCAACCATGTGAACTAAAATAGCTCCAGTGAGGGTTGGTGGGAACAGCTGAGTTGCTTCTAGCATAATTTCTTTACAGTTTTAATTTTGAAAAAAAGAACAGATTAAAACAACTGCAAATCCTGTGATCCTTGGCAATGATGTAGGGCAAAATTGGTCCCTCACTTCTGTACTCTGCCTTGCTCTCATTATCCTTTTATTTCTTTCTTCACTGTGGCACAGCCCTCATAGTAGCAGACAATTCCAGTTTAACAGAAGTCAGTATCTTCAGATACAAGTGTGGTCTGTTTTTCCAGGATAATTTTTTATGCCTTAGCTTTAAAGAAAGAAACAAGAAAAAAAAAAAAAAAAAAGAAAAAGAAAAATATAACCCTTTTTTCCAGGCAAGAGAGAGACCAGGTAACTACTTTAGGTGACCATGAAGCTGTCCTAAGGCATATATGCCTTATGCATATACAGAGGTTACTATGCAGGTGTTCGCAGGAGTCACACTGTCTCACGGCAGCTCCTGCAGCATCCTGGCTTCTGAGAAGAGGAGGAGGCAGTGGATGGCACTCACTGGCCGTGGGCACCTGAAGATGCCAGTCCAGTCCCTGAGCGTGTCTGGAAGGGGTGTAGGTGGAAACACGAGGAACAGATCCTGCTTGCTCAAATCCCACTGAGAGTTCATGGATCCCAGTGTTACTGAAGGCAGAGTTCACCTGCCTGTTATTTCTTGTCTGCAGAGATGGCTCTATTTCTCCATTATCTCTGGCACATTTCCTGCAGCAGCTGAGCACAGGGGCAGAGAAGATACCATGCTCCCCAAACATTTAATCATATCTGTTTTCCTAATTACCCTTCCACTTAGCTATTTTGCATGGTGGGTTTCTAGTTGTAAATAGGAAGTAACTGGGAAGTGGTTTGCCTCAAAGAAAAAATGTTTTTGAATTTGTTTTCCCTCTTCTCTGTCTGCAACCCTTTTTTCAAGATAGAATTGAACTGAATTTGCACCTCTTCTGCCTCTCTATCTAAGCATAATTTCCAACCCCTTTTTCTTGCTCTCTATTTATTTATTTGTATACCTATTTATTTATATATCCAGTTCTATTCTCATTAAAACTCCCTTGGTTTTTGCTTTTCACTTTTCCCTCTACTGAGATGTGTCTTTGGGGAAGAAAACTGAAGACCATCCCAGAAGACCATCTATAGGGTTACTATAGAAAGACAACTACTCAGACAGACTAGGGCATGTAAGGGAGCAACAGCAGAGCTTTGCCATTTTTGATAACTTTAAACAAATCCAGATCACAGAAGCTAGGAGCACACCAGCTGAGCAAAGGCCAGTCTGGCTGTCTTGCTAGGGTTTTTTTCACTTTCTCTCTGCAACCACCCTTTTATTGCAAAATTATAATCATTTCCTGTAATGCAAAATCATGCGGAGCTTTTTTTTTTCCTGTTTTCCCTTCCCCTTCAACTCAAGCACTCTGACTCTAGTACCTAACTAATTGCTTTTGATCTTGCCAAAGTTCAAGTTACTGTATCTCATATTCTTCTTTGTTGCAGCAGCCTACATTTCCACTTAATGAATACTGATGAGTTAGACACTAGAAGGCACCTTCGGTCAAACAGCTTGCCGTGTTCTGAATTCTCAGCAGATCTAAGTAATTACAAACCTGTCAGTCCAATCTTATTTACCTTCAAAATGAGCTACAATGTGTTTTAAATGTTTCTACATTTCTAAATGTTTCTACATTTCTAAAACTATTTACCAATAATATTTTTTCTGGAAGTTTTTTTGCTTGATTAGGTTACATACAGCTGCAGGGTCCCTTTAAAAAACATACATGTAGCTTGAGCTATTGAGGCCAGCTAAAGTGTCCATCAGTTAATTAATATTTTTATCTACCTGCAATAGTAGATTGCAGATTTTATGATATGGAAACCAGAAATCTCTGCATGCTAGATGAAAAAATACATATTTAAGAGGATGGCAGGGCCTTCTAGTCAGTAGTATTTTACCCTACATGGCAACAACAGAAAAGCACTCAAAGACTGCAGCTGGGCTGACAGGGATGTGGTACAGGTGCAGTCATGAGAAACATCAGAGGATGTTTCTCTTGTTGTGTGTATAATACAAGCTAAAGGGACACTTCACTGGATTTGCTCTTTTTAAACGCACCTGTGGCACTGTGAGGAGCTTATTTAGAAGGTTACTGGAGTCACAGAGCCCATCAAACATGTGTGGTGTGGACTTGCCCAAACCAGGATCCTTCCAAAGCATTTCTGCAACAACCAGGTCTGACCAGCCCATGCATGAGCTGATGATGTGGGAGAATGTGGCAGGGCAGGAGGGCAGCTGTGTACTGGATACCCATTCTGGGTGAGGATGAGACCACAGGATCACACCACACCTGCTGCAAAGCACAGATTTGCCCTTTGCTTGACATCAACAAGGCTGGCTATTTCTTACAACAAATACCATGAAATCTGAACCACTTGGGTGGACAAATCTAACCCAGCCTTTAACCCACTGTTGGGATCAGACATTGGGATTACCCTTTTTCCCCACAAGCACTTGCTTTCATATTAATGACTGAAATGGCAAAGCTGGACATTTCTTCAGGAATATAACATAGGGCTGTAATTTAAAATAGTGTATTTGCAAGCTTCTCAAATATAGAAAAATCAATGAAGAAAAATTATTCCTGCAGAGATACAATGACATGTTCACTCAGGAGTTAATTTCTGAATAAAACTAACCTCTTAAAGCAGGAATGGAAACTGAAAATCATGAAGCAGCTCCCATTTTAAAGGAACTACTGAAAATATCTGTTACTCATTCTTAAGACTTCTTACTGTAGAGGTTAGGCATAGGCCTTTTGGGTTTCCAATAATGTTACAATAACATGCAAAATTACTGTGAGGATAGAGGTATTTCTCATCGAGAAGCCCTCTCTGGACATGTAAAGAACAGTTTTTGAGGAGTACTTAGTTCCATGTGTGCTGAAGTGTGCTACATAGCATAAGAGCTGGGGCACTGGCAGGTGGCAGGACAGGAAACACCAGCTTGGTGTCTCTAGATGAGGAGACCTGTTGGGTCACACTGTTAGTGCTGTCTGTGTTTGGTGAAGCCAAACTTAGCTCTAAAGGTTGCTGCTTGTTGCTATCCATGTATGCCAGGTTCCCTGTGCCATTGATCACAGCTGCCCCCTGCCTTTTCTGTGATTCCAGGTGAAGAGGGGCTGCAGACCCAGGGTGGTGGTAGTGGGGTGTCCTGAGCTCTGGCTGCTGCCCACCAGCCCAGGCTATGCAGAGGTACATCATGACAATCAGGGAGAGCCTTTCTGTGATATCCCAGATGAAGTGCAGTTTATTGAGCAATCCTTTGGAGGCTTCAGATGCAAAGAGACAGCAAAAGAAGCACTACAGCAAAGGAAGGACTCTCATATAGCCTGAGCAGAAAATGCTTTGCCAGAGACAAAGGATTTAGGAGCAGAGCAGCAGCAGAGAGTGTGTGACAGGTTGGGTGGGGGCTTTCCCGTGTATTACTTGCCCAGACACTAATCTTTCTTTCCCCCCGCCCATTACCTGTCCCCATGTAGTCCTGTGGCAGGAGAAAAAGGGACAATGTGCCTCATGAGGAATGGTAGCCTCCCTTACCTTTTTGCTGCAGTATTGCCTATTTGTGTCTAATTCACCACACCCTCTCACCAGAAGATGCTTTTCTGTCACTGCTGCTACCTGTTTCTCTAGCCACCAGTGGTCCTTTTTCACTTTACTCCTGCCTCAGACACATTCATTTGCATACTTTTCAGATGGCATCTCCTTTCACTCCCTGCCATGCTTCTGTTCTTGCTGCGTGCCTTTGTATCATCATTCCTTTTTCCTGGCAGGTGTTTGCAGCTTGTCCTAGTTTAATAAGTTTCATCTTCTGCATTCTGATACAGCTGTTTGGAAAAATGGGGGATACCTTTGCAGAAAGCCCCTGGCACATAGCTCCCAGTGCTAGAACAGCATCCAGGGAGCTGGAGCAGGATTTGCCCTGAACAAACCACATGGGGAATCTCCAACAAAAACATGTCCTTTGCACTTATTTCTTACTTGTCAGCAACTGCTGAGCCCAGGCTCAAGATAAAGCCATGCAAATTATTTATGGCAGACACTTACTTGTTTATTGAGGATAAGGCAGAGAAATAATTGGATAGAATAATTTTATGTCACCTTAAACAGTGAAAAATCTGTGGGAAAAAATATTTATGTTAGCACAGCTGGAATAAAATGTTCCATTTTTAACAACTCAGCCAAGTAGTTTTTCTATTATTCTTTAAAAATAAATATTTTGGCAAAAATGTAATTTTCCAAAGAAAAGTTTCCAAGTTTTTTTTGTAAAAATTATACATTAGATTATACTTAAGGAAGTATACTTTTTTCCTTCTGAACTTTTAAATGAAGCTGCTTACAGATGTCTGTTGTATTAAAACTGCATCTTTTGGCACTGAAACAAATGCAGCCATTGTGTTGGTGCTTTCCATAAGGAACAGAAGGTGAACTGAAACCAGTCCAATTTCCTGAAGGCAACCGGAGATCCTATACATGTTGATAGCAACCTACTGTGATTTTCAGACTTACAGTGGATAATCAGCTCCCATTGATATAAAACAAAGAAAACAGAAGTGAAAAATAGCTCATCATCCTGGTCCTGCCTCATTGTCACCTGCATGGTGATTACCATGATTACAGTAATGCACCTACCTGGTCTTGGAAGTGAATACACAGGAGGCTGATGTTGCTTTTACCTCCAAAGCACAGTGCTAGGAGGAGCTATGGCAACAGCTGTCATCAGAAAAGTGCCCCTGGCCAAACCCCAGACTGGGGCAGCATCTTGGCTGGTTTTAGCCCCTCGTTTACAGCTGAGTGATCTAGGAGCTTTGTGGAGCTGTGGTGTGAGCGTGGGGCTGTGGCTGCAGGTGGGTCCCATTGGCACGTCAAACTGACTGGCATCACATAGATCATTTAGTGTAAAGCAACTTGAGGGCTGCTCTAGGTTATGCCAAAGACATAGGCAAGAGCAAGCCCACTTTTCTTGAAGAAAAAAAAAGGGTGTTTTCAAGCTGCTTTTGCACCCTGCATTTGGGGCATGTAATCCTCCACTGTAGCCACAGAGTGGGGCCGTTTTCTTCGGGAGCCTACAAAGGGCAGTGGATGTGAAAAGGTCATTCAGCTGGGGAAGCAGCTGAGCTGTGATTCACTATGTTTCCTTAGACAAGCATAACAGATGCAGTGAAAACAGTCCTATCAAGAAAAATGGAAGGTATACGGACCTCATAAATAACCTTCCCACACAGATGTCATTCCCAGTGGTCTCACAAAAAAAAAAAAAAAAAGGGACTCTGAAGGAAAAAGGCTCAAGTACAGCAGAGCATGATGCTCCATGGGGATTCAGCCTTGCCAGAGTACCATGGGGTTAGACAGTGAGAGCAGGGCAAACAAGTTGCACAGAGTGGAATAAGAATTGTTCCCAAGTTAAAAGATATTTATAGGAAATCCAGACAAGACTTTCAGCTTACAGAGAGAAACCTTTCAGGTGAGCTGGCAGACAGAGAAGGGCTGAATGCTGAAAATAATTCCAGTAGAATAAACTCTCAGCAGATGAAGAGTTGCTAAGTGGTACTAAGAACATGACATTTCAGGATGGGAATAATTTGGTAATGTTGAGGACAGACGAATATGATGGGTTAGTTTGACAAGTAGGGCCAAGGTGGCCAGCAGTGCAAGAGTCTTACATATAAAGCCTACTACAGCCTTCACCATGTACTCTTTGATTAAATATGCTTAAATGGACCATATTTGTTGAACTTTCCTCATCCATGCTTTATTCATATTTTTCTTCCTATAGATTTCCAAGTATACTTTGCAACTACCTGATGTCATGCAGTCTTGGAGTCATATATTACCAAAGCTAATGGCACTGTTGGGAGTCAGAGGGCTTAGTAAAAACTAAAAGGGCTCAGGGCAAGAGATGACTGTTAAATGTCAAAATTGTAAAAGAAACCCACACCACAAAAAGGCAGTGGAAAAGCTGGAAAAATGTATGGCTGCAGGCAGAAGGGGAGGCAGAGCAACTCTTTAGCAACAAATTATTGAACAAATCACCTCCTAGTAAAGATATTGCTTACTAAGCTCCAGGGATGAGAAAACATATCAGGAGGAAGCAGCAAGCCAGAAGCCGCTGAGTTTTTGCCCTGATGTGATCCACAGGATCAGCTGCAGGGAGGCCAACACATGCAGATGCCACAGCCCTTCTGGGCAGCCTGTGCCAGTGTTTGACTACCCTCATAGTAAAATATTTTCTTGTGATCAGGTGGAATTTCCCATGTTTCAGTTTGGGCCCATTGACTCTTGTCCTGTCATTGGGCATCACCAGGAAGACCCTGGCTCCCTCTTCTTCCTCTTTCTCATGAGGTATTTATACATATTGATGAGATCCTTCTGAGCCTTCTCTAGACTAAACAGTCCCAGGTCTCTCAGCCTCTCCTCACATGATAGATGCACCATCCATTAATCATCTTAGTAGCCAAGCACTGGACTCACTGCAGTATCTCCACCTCTCTCTTCTACTGGGGAACCCAGGAATGGACACAGGAAAAAAAATTCCTGCAACTCTAGTTAATAGAATAGAATAGAATATTTTCCGTTGGAAGGGACCTACAGTGACCATCTAATCCAACTCCAGGGTTTACCAAAAGTTAGAGCATGTTAAGGGCATTGTCTAAGTGCCTCTTAAACACTGACAGGCTTGGGGTATCAACCACCTCTCTAGGAATCCTGTTCTAGTGTTGTCAAGTTAGCTCAGGCTCAGGTTGTCAGATTGGTTTGTTTTTTCTTTTCTCTTTTTTTTTTCTTGATGAACTGGTACTTAGCAATCCTCAAAAATGCCATGGTGCTTTTCTCCTGTGGCTTCTCCTGATGCTATTTTGTTGGATCCTACTTGTTTCTACTCAGATCTGTCCTGAAGAGAACAGGTGCAACTCAGCTGAAATCAGGACGACTATACAATCCCATATGTCACTGCAGAGTGGGAAAAAATTAATAGCGTCTAGTAAACTACAAAGCAAAATCAAATGTGTGGTTTCAGTTATTGTTGCTACTTCTTGCAGTCTGAAAAGAACTTTTTGTTCTTGTGAAGTTTGACAACAGCCAATTGAACAAAGCCAATGGGGTTTTAACAGTCTGTATTTTAATATTAAATGTCTCCATATCTGCAAGTATAAACATATTGCTGGGAACAAATACCCATCTCAACCTCTGGTCTCATCTCTGGTTTTGATTAAATTTCTGCATTTGCAGCAGAGGAAGCAACAAATTTACAACTTTGCCAGTAAGAGAAGATAGTTGAACAGTTGCCCTCCCTTGATTTACAGTTCATTTATTTTTATCTGCCAGTCAACACACAAATACATTCTGTTACAGGTTTAGGATTTGGAAGAGCTTTCAGAAAGGAAATAATATTTCCTGATCCCTCTTAAATAGTTACCTCTTTTCTCACAGCAATTACAGTGAAAAGTGACATACAAGAAATTTTTGTCTAGATGTATAAAATATTCCAAGCAATAAATATATTCATCAAACCAGTTTGGCTCAGGGAACCTGAAGGCTTAAATTCTTTATTAGTCAGCAAGTTCTTTGACTTTGTAAGGAGCTAATCACCACAGTAAGTCATTATCACTTACCATACTCTATACTCACTTTTAAAAATTGAAAACACCGACTCCAGAATCATCTGTGTTGTTTGGCTGAGAAGCTGCATTTCTAATGATTATATTTACACTGGGCTTTCCAAATTTCTCTTTTAAAGCCTGTGTAGTTAATGACAGTCTGTCTTGTTGACGAGCACAATGACAGGTTTGCAGGAGGCATAAATCTGGTTGGGAGGTCTTCTGCAGCTCCGTAACCCCTAAGCCTGCTGGGTAGTAGGCTTGCCATGCAAGGAGAGGGCAGCTGCCCTGTGTTCCTGTTGAGACCAATCCATCTCCCAGAGCTGTGCCTGCTGTTATGCCAGCAACAGAAACAGCAGTGACATCGCTGTACCCTTTCTTGGGTCTCTGCAGTAGCTTGGATCCTGCCATGAGAGCAAAAGTTGCATGGGCTTGAGTGGCAGGATGGGGCTGTGCTCACACAGTGCAGTAAGAAAAACAAGGCATCACACTGCAGTATGTGGCTGCAGTCCTAGCAAGTCACACTTGGCATTCCAAATCACTACTTTGAATGTCTGGCTTGATTTAAAGCCCAGCTGACCAAAGGATCCTGTTAACAAAGCTTCTAGTTATTTTACTGCAGAAATTGAGTGAAGTGTTACATTTTGGGCTGGGGGAATCATAACCGAAACTATGACATGGCAAAAAGGAATGAGACTGATGAAACATCATCCATTTCTCTCCCTCTCATCTCTGGCCTTTCCTTATGCTGACGGAGAAAACAGGCAAGGCCACTGCCATTTTCCTGCCCATCCCTTCCTGCTCTCTGCAGGTACAGCTCTGACGGTCAGGGCACAGGTCTGCCTGGCCATAACACAGATCCTCAAGTCCTCGCTCCACCCCAGTGTGCATTTGTGAAATCACAGGACAAAACCTGGCCCAGAAAGTCTTCACCAGTACAAGTAATTTCTGTCCCTGCTAGCCCTGCTCACATGAGTACAAATATCTTGTGCCTAAAGGACAGTTTAGGAGCTATTCCCTTGAAAACTACATTTGTTGATTGCAGGTCTTTTAAAAGAAATCACTAGTTTGTCCCGGTATCCAGTAAGAATAAGCTACAGTATTAGTGAAGAATGCAAAGGAGTTGAGTGGTATTTATGATTCAGCAGCAAAAGCTGCCCCCTGGAGGAACAAGTCATTAAGCAAATGAGCTGCAACAGGGTCTAAAAATACCTCCACACATTCGATACTGAGTATTGTTATTAAAGTCACTTTACTAAGTTAACCAGAGACTCAAAAACTGAAATACAGACTTTATACAGAACAAGTTGGGAGTACAAATAAACACAGGCAATATTCTTCAAGAAATGGATTTTAGTTGTGTTTTATAAACATCAATAAATACCAAAAAAAGACATGAAAATTAAAAAAAAAAAGAAACAATACCAACAGCTTCAATTTTTCATAATATTTATAATTTAAGCAGATTTTTTTTATACTTTTGCAATAGGGATTTCATTCAGAAGTCCTTATATAATTAAAACATGAGAAAGAAAATTAGTCAGTATATTACTGACACAAAACCAAGGAAGGGGTCACAACTAGGGCAGAAAACTGACACATCAAGTTAAAACTGTATTACAATTTGGCAGGAATGCTCTTAATGAATACCATATATGTGTGAGAAAGAGACAGCATCACTATTACAGGCAAGAAATGATGATCAAGTATCATTATCCATTGTCCAAAATGAAAATTAGTTAAAGAAGAAATGAAGACTAGAAAAGGAAAGGGGAAAAAATAAGGAAACTTAAAAAACCTCCTCTTCATAACAGTCTTCTAAGGCGAATGTTGCATGCATTACCTCCCCAAGAAACTAGACAGAGCTCTCCCATTCCCCATGTATTACCTTTCATTTAGTTTCATGAAGAAAGGTTTGAGAGAGCAGAGCGCTGGGAAGAAATACTACAAACCTCTAAATTAGTGAATGAACTTCCAGCATCACTATTGTATTCTGGGTAGGAGGAACTGGAAGAAATTATGTTTTTCAGCCTCTGCAGTGCAATGATCAACAGCAAAAGGAGAAAAGCTAAGAGGCTAAGGAATATAGAAACATAGACATAAACATTGGATAAACGGCCAGGTGATGAATCCACTGAAGTTGAAAGAGATGTGGGATACAGCTCCAGAAAAGTCCCATTTTCCATGTTTCCTACAAATCCAGATGAAGGGTCAGGTTCTGACATTACTGGATTTGAGTTTTAAAAATCACAACAGATCTTGTATTCAAAGGTTTTAGTAAAATAAAAAGGGTTTATATTAAGCGAGCATTTTTCCATCACAACGGTGAGATGACGAGTCAGACAGTGAACAAATTTATCCTTTACTGCTCAAGCCAGGACAATTTAAGATCATATCCTTTGGAACTGCAAGAAAAAAAAGAGGCAAGATTAATATACTAGCAGATAATGTGCACCTGATACAATTTAGCTCTTAAGAGTTAAAAGTTATTATTCCTTAGCACAAAGCTGCAATTCTTAAAAAATTAGCTAGGAACTATCTGCATATCTCAATTTTCCAAAATGCAGGGATTAGGAGAAATCCTACTGAATCCTAATGAATTAAAGTTGACTTCTCCACCATGAGTTGTTTAACTGAAAGGGACAATCAAAAATGTGCTTTATATGGGACAGAGATATTGGAATCCAAATTCATCTAGTGGAAAAAATCTAGTCAAGGAATGAAACTCCTTCTCAAGACTTCAGCTCCTCAATCTAGATGAGCAAGGCCACCCAACATCACAATGGATGATGAATCCATTAGCCACTTACTCCATAGTGTCTTGCTAGAGGTACCCAGAATGAGAAAATCTGCCAGACTTGCTTTCTTACTATGTATTTTTAAAATGGTTTGAATGGTTTCAAGTATCAAAATGCATCTTGCTGTAATTCTGCCATGGCAGATTTCAATGGCAGGCAGGTTTCAGTGAAGTGATGCAGCTTCTGACACCTACAGTCAAAATCCTAAGGGAATGGGCAGCCCTGTCAGCTGAGCAAGCATGAGGTGACTATCTAAGGGCAGCAAACACTAACTGGGAAGAGATCCCACCTTTGAAAAAGCTTTGCCTCCAGCCATTTGTCAGAACCTGGAAGCTCCAGTGCTGGTAAAGGTCAGAGTAGCACAAGATAAGCAGATCAGGGAATGCTAGGATGCTTTCCTTTAAACGAACATAGTCAGTCCCCTGGTGCAGGCTGGAAGCATAAGAGAAGACTTGGTGATGAGGAATTGCTTGTAAAAAGCTGACATGCTGTAGCTGAATTACATGGCATAACCCTTGTTTTTGTTTTGGTACAAAAGAGATAATGCAAGTTGCATACAAGGTAAGAAATTAAGATCATTCTCTGCATATAATCACCCACATGCAATCTTGCCATCCATCCATTCATGGTCAGCCTCTCACTGTAGATACCCAGGCACCACAAGGAAAGTCAGCAAGCTTTCCTCCGATAAGGAAAACAATATCTAGACAGAACTACCTTCCCAGTGTGATTCCTCTCATCCTGACCATGGTTTCAGCCATGTCCTGTGGTCACAGTTCAATACAATTATCTCTGACTCACATTTAGAAGCTTTGAGGAAAATTCCACTGATTTTCATAGTGACAGAGAGCACAAACAACATCAGCATCAGTCAGAGAGACAGAATCAGACCTTGAAGTGATGATGTGACAGCCTGGAGTCTCTCCTTCTCTGTGTCACACAACCGCCCAAGTATCTATCTGGGTTTCCATGGGAGTGTCCCATTACTGTTCCCAGCAACGACCTGCCTTATAATTTTTCCTTTAAATGTGCAACTTTTTCTAACTTTCTTCAAGTACCTCTTTCTTCAAGAGGCTGACACTTTTTGAAATTAGGTGTGACCACAAAAGCCCCAACCTGAACTAAGGATGCTTTAAAAGTATAAGGTATTTAAAATTCCTAGAAGTTTGCTTTCCAGACACTGAAGTTATTTGCATAGTTACCTACTGTACTTTGGCACTGTAAATTAAATTTAGGTTATGCTATATGCCATTAAAAGCCCTAAGAGCCTGAGTAAACAAGTACTACATTAGGTGGTAAGTAGAATTTAATTGTACCTTTTTAGCCAAGATGGCTAAACTCCCTTTTATCTGCATGGACAGGATGGCCAGATCACAGCTGCCTTTGGGAATGAAAGATAGCCACTCCTAACCCCAAATATGTCCAGGCATTGCTTGAAGGGTGCTAGCTGGCCAAAACCATGCCAGGAGGTCAGTTTACTAATTCAACAGGAGCCTATGTCCTGGCCTGGATTAATTTACTAGTACACACACATCCATAATGCTTTTATGGACAAAAGGTTACATTCCAGATGTTATTTTATTGTTTATTGCTTTCATTGTTTTATAGTGGAGCTTTTGATAGCCTTAACCAAGCATCCCAATAGCCTACAAGACATGCAGGAGTACAGAACTGCACCTATATATACCAGAAAAAAATATTCTTACCCTTGTGGTATATAACTCATACTGATGCATAAAATATACTAAACCAAAACAATTTTATAACCTTAATAGTATTAAGCTCCACAGGAAACAGTATTTGTTGTACCTCGTGAAATAACTCATAACAGACTGAACAAAGAGAGCTCCTTATGAGATTATACTCCTTTTGAACTGTCTTTAATTTAGTGATCCAAAATTAACTAATGGAACAATATGTGTTCATTTCATGTTCTGGAAGTAGTTGTGTTATAGCTAATTTATCCTTTTTAAAAAATAAGCTTTGATATAGGAGATATTTATCCTTAATTACTCGTCATAATGAAAAGCAGATCCATTATTAATTGAATTGCTCTATAATAACTTAAGGAATTAATTCACATGAATTCTTTAACATGGCAGAAGTTAAAAGTCTTTAAATTTTTCACAAATTTTAAACCTACTATATTCTAATTTTATCATTAACACTTTTGGCCCTGCTACAAGGAAGAACTTTGGCATGGTACTTTTTTTGAAGTTAGTGAAAAACCTATGGTCTTAAACTGGACTAATCTGAACCTCAGTTAAGCAGAGATGTGAGTGCTTTGATAAATCAGAGCTTTTATAGGTCTTACACCATCACCCAGGCTACTTTTAACTGAGCATTTTGTAATGAGGTCAGAGACACTGTAAAAATTCTGATTCCAAATGACTATGGCCTAGATTCCAGTTGTCTCACTAACACTGTGTAGTGACGCAATGTGTAAATGTAGCTTCGGCTAAAGTGGATAGTATTTTAGGAAGAAGAAAAAAAATCTGCGTTGTTTTAAACACAGAGTTAAAAATATGGGCCTAAAGTCTAAGGTCCTACTCAGTCTAAAAGGATTTTTACCAACCATCTGCACCCTATTGGAGTAAAATGGCAGAATCATACAGATTGTGAACATATCTGGTCCTGACAATTCAGTAGTTTTCATAGGAAAGGTACAAAATGCATAAGAAATAAAACAGATCTGATCCTGCTCCATGATGATGATTCCTGGTGCTGTTCCAGCACGGTGATCCTGCCAGAGAGCAGCCAGGATGGCTCAGCCAGCGATGTGTGGCAGGGTTGCAAACACCTGAACAAACACATTCTGAACCTCATGCAACTCCATGGTTCTAGGGCTGCACAAACCTCTGCCATGCTGCAAATTAGACCTCACAGCCTTTAAGAGCCTAGTTTTATTCAGTGCACCACATCTACCACTTCGGCTGAGGTTTCTACTTCTGCTGGGAGAAGACGGTAAATGGCATGAACCATTTGTCTCTCTTACCCCAATTCTCCCAAAGGAATAATCCCCATAAAGCCAGATGTCAGCTTCACCTTCCTGTTTGGTAATTGGTTTTTTTGCACTTCTGAAAGTGAAATAGAACAACACCATAACATCTAGCCCAAACCTAGTCCCAAAAAAATGACTGGGAATTTTGTCACTGACTTCAAAGCGTGGCAAAAATACCTAACTGCAATAAACCCATTGTCTTTGTGAGAGCCATAAACTAATCAAGGAATTTAACAAAGGAGCCAAAGTTTTCAAATTCTGTAGTGGTCCCTGCCTTCTCTTCATCTATTGTTGGAAAGCTGAGTTGGTTTAAGGCAAAGAATTAACTGAAAGTGTTGTTCCTGAATGACTGCAGATGGAGAAGAATTTTAACTCTATTTGACAGGAGAAGGCTTTCCAGCTAACTCCTGAAAACTCCTGGGACAGGAGAACTGGAACCTGCCTGCTGGGGGACTCAGATTTTGTGGTGTAGCTGGATCTGGATTACTTTCTCAGAGGCACTTCTGCAGTGCCAGGGTAGGGTTCTGTGACTTGAGGAGTCTTCCTGAGTCATTGAGTTCTGCCCCACTGCCGAAAGGCCCAAGTGCCTTTCTGACACTGGCTAATTTTTCCTGTTGCTATTACTCCATTGTTACAGCAGCCTTGCTGCTCCGATGGACAAACTGCTTAGAAGATTCACACATTTCAGTAAAAGAACTCAGTGTTCCAAGAAGGCAGACTCTACCTCCATGCTCTGCTGGTTTTAGATGTACAAGAGAGCAAAACCTTGTTCTGTTACTTTAGTCCCCAAATATGAGGGTTGGCACACAAGGAGAGGCTCTCCTAGACACATGGTGTCATTTGTACATCCTGGCTTTTCAACCAAACCACTATTTAAGTATTTTCTTCAATGTGTGCATTGTTTCTCCATTCATGTCCTTGGTATAAATCACTTTCCACAGGTGAGAACTACCACTCATATCCCAAGGGTAGGCCTACCTGGCAGATACTATAGGCAGGCTCAGTTGGAGTTGTTAATATTTTCTTTTATCCTGTGGTAAGTGGGAGATAGGCAAAGAGGCATTCAATAGAAGGAGGGCAAACTGGATAGGTGAGGGATCAAGCAAGGCATCACTATGTAAAAGGTCAGTCCCAGATACCGTGCAGTACCATGCCTGGGTAGCCATGCCGGAGCTATCCACTGTTTGCATATTTGACAGTACTGGTCATAAAAACTATTTTGTCAGACAATGCAAATGTGATCAGGAGCAGAGGTCTCACAATTAGCATATGCCATGAGTACCAAATTATAGGTAACATATGTAATTTAATCTTTAGGATCGCTGAGACAGTAGTCATCTCCCTGTTCAAACTAACGTGAATGTTAAATGAGACTGCAACACTACCCAGGATGGCATGCAGCAAACTGAACTTTTTCACAGTCCCAATGTCATAAATGCTTTACCATCCAGCCATCTGTATTGCATGCCTCCACATACCCTGATGGAACAACTCTATTTCTCCAGGCTCAGTGAAATATTATTTAATGGAGCATACTCACTACCACTGAAACGCTAAAAACTGAGGAACAGGAAGCAAAAATAAGTCTGGTAGATTGAATTTCTTGGGAGTTTATCGGCCATAGAAAAGGACTTTGTTTTCTTGGTTCTTCCTGTATTTTTGTGACTACAAGCTGAGAAATACCTAGGCTGTTTCAGAGGCTTCAAAATGTTTAAGCAGAGAGACAGACTGACATCAAAGAAAACCAGCATTTTTATGCAAAATAAACTAACATTTTTGTCACACTCTCCCATGAACTCTTTCTTTACAGGTAGAAGGTATTCTAGAAAGCCCTTATTGTAAACAACTTCTAACAGATGAGAGCTTAATTTGCCTTTAGCATAGTTACAAGAGTGAGGTCCCTCATTCGGCTTAACTTCAATATGCTGTTAATTGTACCTGCCTTCCTTCCATGAAAATTTAAAATCCTCTTGGCTGATTTCAGCCCAATGTACACAGAAAGGCAGAAGATGAGTGCAACAAAAGGGATAGATTTAATCTTCAAAAGAGAGGGCTCTGTGAAGCGGGACAGGGAGTCCCTCACTGACCCATGCAGGACAGCTGAAGAAGCTTGCCCCCATCAGATGTCTCTGGATCTTTGCAAAGGGAGCCTCTGACCACCAAGCTTCATTATTTTGTACACACCGCCATCCCGTGAATCTAATTCCCATGCTAGCACATGTGTGTCTCAGATGACATGGAGATAAAGGTCAAAGCAGCACATCACACTAGTGGAATAATGCATCCACTATGGATGACTTGGGACCATGCCCATGATGGGGAGGATCTGGTGGTTAGCAGATCCTAGATGGCACTGGAAATCTGGCTAGAAAATGGCTAGGAAAGGGAGATGAGTTGCAAGATGGTACTCTGGGCCTGTGCAAAAATTGCTTCCTCTGTATTAGGCAAATAGCTCTTTGTTTTGGGTAGGAGAGGGGAGGTAGAGGACATTCATTAAAGTGACACTATTAAAGAACTCTTAAGTGTGTTCTCTGCTCCATTTTGCCCTTTTGTAAAGTTAATGCCAGGAGTGAGCAGATAATGATATCATTCTCTCATGAGCTGAAACCAGAACCACCTCTCCTTTGTTCAGCATCAGGGCAGGAAGAGCAGGAGGTTCCCAGTTGATATGATGATGCCAGATACAGGATGAGACCTCCTCATCCCTAAAGGTGTGTCGCCCTCCCCCAGGTTCTGTTATCATAGTGATTGCTTCCAAAAGCTGGCAGCAAGAGTTCACTAGATCAATACATGTATGAAGGCCAGTGAGCTTCTGGTTTCATCTTCCCCCTCACTGCCTTTGTTTTCTACATTTATTTCCTTTAGCACATAGGACTATATTACCAATATTGTCTTTCCAGCTAACTTGTAACACAAAGTATTTAATGCCAATAAAGATATGTTTGCACGCTCATATTGAAGGGCTGAATGAACTTTAAGTACTGTGAACACTTCAGCCTTGAAAAGCAATTTGCTCTAGACTGGAAAAATATAGCAATTTAAAATCATGCAACTAAATAAGATGGTAGCTCTAGACAGAAAAAAGAAGTAAGTAACATCTTATTCCATTGAAAATGTAGGTAGGAAAGGAAAAGAATGAGTGCTCACTTGGAGTTTACCAAGACTATGATCCTTAATACTTCTTATTCTTGCATAAATGCCTTTGGCAATTAAAAGACCTGAAGTAATTAGGATGCTTCTTTTTCCCATTATAGTTGGACCCTTCAGGAGCAGAAAATCCCTTTATCACTCTGCCTGGCAAACAGGATCAGTGGGCAACTGACTCAATAAAACAGAGTACAGCAGGAAAAGAAAAAAACTATTTCCTGCCACAAGCAAAGTTTTCCTTTTAATTTATGATCTAATTTCATTTTTTTATTATGATTTAATATGATTTAAATTTATGTCTTTGAAAATCTAAGAGGACAAGAGGACAAGTGCCCAGATGGCTTGGCTGCGGGTTAAAATCAAGTTATATTTTGTTTGGGGTTTCGTGTGGGGATGGGAAAAGGAAACTTTCAGAGCCATAAGGATACTTAGATTAATTCAGATAGGCTCAAATGATTCAATAATTCACATTTCCCATGGATCTGCAGTCTATAGAGTAATTTATATTAATGTAAAGCAAAGACATCATGACCTCAGATCAGACCCAGAACCTGTCAATTGAATCTGGTCTTTAACAGAAAAACAAGCAAGGAGAAAGAATAAAATACTTACAAGCAGGAAGAAGATACGGGGATACAAGCCAAATGTCCAATGTGCAGGTTGGTTATCACGCCCAAATCTAAAGGGACTGCATGGTGAGAAAAGCACCTATAAAAAAGCAAATAAAAGCTTTAGTAATCAAAGTTTAGTAATAACTACAATAGTAATAAAAAACAAGGAGGAAAAGTGCTCAATTTTGACTACTCTTAGTGCCAGAAATTTCAGAAAAAAACCAAACCAACTGGAATGCTGGCTTGTGTTTTATTCCTGCTAGCGACATCCTTCTGCTGTCCAGTTACAGCACTGCATGTGCAATATAAAAACCATGATCCTGAACTCTGCTTTACAGCCATTCTTTGATAACACCTTTCTCCTCTTCTTTTGCAATGTGCTCCAGGACCAAGACAGACATCTGTCCCGTGGCACCTTTCTAAGCAATGAAGCACTGTATCTGCACTCCAATTCATTTTGCATTACCTCTAAAAATTTCTGCCAAGAATCAGCCCTGTCAGATTACACACTATTATTTATTTATTCTCTTTATTTCAGACTATCTGCAGTTTAAGTTCACATACCTGAAATACCCAAACTGAATGCTGTATTTGCACAGGGATAATTAGAAGAATTGTGTGTGCTACATGCATTCAATATCTAGAATTAAAATGTAGCCCCTGAACTGTTTTTAATAAAGTAAATTAAATATCTTGTATATGAAGAAACAATCCCAGAATTTTGCAGATTAAAGCAAAAGTAGGGCTACCTTCAAAATGATCCTCCCCTCTGGGAGAGAAAAGACACTTTCACAATCATCGTACCTCTCAGAGCTCTACCTTTTCAGCACATTCGGTTCAACTGCTTTAGAGAAGCAGATCTCTGGGGATGGATGTTAACACGTTGTTGTGTTGCTTTCATCCCTTCAATCACTGAATCACTTATGGTTTAAACCTCTCCAAGTTCAATAAAGAAAATTATCTAATGCAGCTGTTAAAAGTCAGTATTGTTGAAATCCAAATGTTTTGATAACTTGACTATAGTAATGTTCTACCCAAAGAAGTCAGACAGCTTCCTGACCATCTCGCTACGCAGAAGGAGAGGTAGGAGTCTGCAGATGAACATCAATGTCAGCTTCCCTGAGGATGGACCCAGGACATCCTCTGGATGTGAGGGCATGCACCATGCCACTTTGTCCAGAAGCAGGTAGGCTGAAGCAGGTGGTGGTACTAGGATGGAGAGCAGGTACAAGAGCCCCCGTATACCTTTTCTGCAGCAAATATGCCTCATGTAACAAAGAGCTCTATACTGTGTCCCTCAGTTTTTTCTGCGCACAGCAGGCACCCTTTCCCTTCCCTTCCCTTTACTTCTTTCAGAACAGTTCTCTTGGGGGAAAGAGGTGTGAATCTCTGCAACAGGGACTGTATCTTCAACCAAGACAAGTATAAATGATTTTGCTTCTTTTCCATCTTTCTCTTGGCTCTCTATTCCCAGATACACAGAGCACTGCTTTTGCCCATTTAGTCCTTCATTCACCCCAATAGCTGGTGAGGCGAAGGAAACGGAGCCCACCAAGTCTTGAGCTGATTAAATAAGCCAGAGTTGTAGTGCAAAACACAAGGCATCCTCAAGGCTCCTTAAATGCAGGGATCTTATTCAAATGGCAAGTGTATACAGTGAGATGGGGAGGTCTGAGCTTTTGATTACCTTTGAAGAATAAATATCTGAACCAGTTTGATTACTTTTGAAAAAAAGAGAAATATTTGGACCAGAACATCAAGAAGCTTATCTTCAGAAGACCCCTGGGCATACACAGTTGTATCCCACAGTCCTTCATCCTTCTTGCACCACTCATATCCCCTTCACAGCTGTTTTCACTGTCTCAGCTGCAGCACTAGACCACAGAAGGATTTGGCCCAAACAATGTATTCATTCTCACTGACATCAAGATATGTGAGAAGCAGAGACCTTTCTTTTTCCTGTATCTCTCAGGATGTGAATGGAGTAAGGAGTCTCACTGTTGTACATCTAGGACCTCAGACAGGGAAATGGGGTCCTTCTGGTCCTGCCTCCAATGGGAGTGTCAATTTGAATCTCACCCCAAAGGACATACAGTCACCAGGGAAATTAGTCTCCTTCTTGTGCTTAAAATTTCTGGTTACTGAAAATTACAGGTTGCTGAAAAAAAACACCCAAAACTCTTCGCTGACAACAGTGATGGGTCAGATTTCCTGGTGTCCAGTCCCAGCTTTATTCCCTTCATTGCCACTCTAAATAATTTTTGTTATTGACACTCAGTCAAATTCAACCCAAGCAGAAACCTCAAAAGCCTTTGAGTTTCTGAAGTTTAATGATAGTGGGTGATCAGATAGAGGGGACATGAAGGATCACAGAGCCATTTGGTTCCCCCTAATAGCTTTAAATCTTGGTAATTGACTTCTACAGACAAACACAGCTGCTTAGTTGTTACTGTCAAAGTAAAAGACCCCAGGTGCCCAGCTGGAAAAGAGGTACAAAGCAAGGCTAGACAAGGAAGAGGGAGAAACCAGTGGGTATTGGGAATCCTTAACTTCTGCATTTTGTGTAATGACTTCTTGTTTGATTTCTTGCAACCCTAGATTTGGAAGTTTTGTTTGAATAGAAGATTTAGCGTAGTGTGGAATGGCTGCTTAATGAGAAATGAAAATTCTGCTAAAATCCATTTTCCTTAGTGGAACAAGTATATGAAAATATTTCAACTATTCCTGCCTTGTTTGTCTCCTTTCATGGTTGAGTCATCCCATTCCTGCTACCCCTCCTTGCCAAAGCCACAAGTGGCTGTGTGGAACATCCCACTGACACTGATAAGCCTTTCAGGAGAAGGTGCCATCCAGCCTAGGGGTGGGGGGATGGAGGGGGATAGGGGAGAGGAGTGGTGATGTAATTAGTCTCAGAACAAACAAAAAGTAATTAAACTTTTCTACCTCATGCCTGACTCTTAACATGGGCTGCTGATAACCACCTTTTAAATTTGACACAGACTGGCGCTGGGCTCCACAAGCTGGGCTCCACAACTCGGGCCAAATGGCCTGTGCAGAGGAGGGCTGTGCACTGTGTTTGCCCTTCCTGAAGCCACACAGACTTCTCATAGGGCAGTGCTTCAGCTCCTCCACATTGTTTACTCAGAGCAAAACCTACCAGATAAAACATCAAGCCCCAGGGCAAGCAGTCCTTGTTATCAGAGCTTGCTTTCATTTTCCATCAAGCTCACATGTGAGGCTAACAACTTGCAGAGCTCAGACCCTCAGGTTCAGCATTCCTCCAGGTAAAGGGGGGGAAAACTCCTCAGAAATATTGGCATAGTCCCCTTCATGTACAAGGAATACAGTTTTAGGACAAAATGTGGCTGAATCTGGAATTGAATGGATTTGAGATCTCTATTGTCTCTTTCAGGGCTGCAGCACAGCAACCTGCCCAGTGCCAGATGAGGTGGCTGCACACACGAGTGTACCTGAGAGCCTGCATCTCTCACTCCATGTGGGCACATCCACTCTCATCTCGGGAGACCTCTGTGCAGACTTCAGCAAGGGGCTCTGCTGAACAATAAGTGGCCTTTACCTTTGCTAGTCAATGGGATTATTAGTTCTTAACTAACGAAGCTGTGACCCAGTAAGCAGAGTCCTGATTAATAAGAAAACACTCTCCTATTGTAAAATTCAGCTGACATACTGGCTTCAAAGTATTTTATAAAAACAAAGGATACAGTACATATCAAACTCAAAAATGTCAAGCAGATTTCATTTTAACTTAGAAATCCTGACACAATATAAAGCTAGGACAGAATTTTGAACACTTGGCTCAAAAGGAATCTCTCTTAATGCATCATTTTGCTTCAGATTTTTTTTCTCTCCAAAAAAGGCAGATTGTAGTACCAATTACATACTGTGAACTTAAATGCAAGGGAATTTTAGGCACAAATGTGCTATCACAGTTACTATCACTGTAACTCTGCTTCCAGACTCCAGTGGCTCAGCATACTTTACCAAGAAAAGTAAGAAAACAACCTTCTCCTTTGATTCTCTGTTTCCCCTCACTGATATAACAAAGATCTCTATCCTTGCGACATTCATTATTTTATCAGTGCAGGCTGCATGCACACCCTCCCTTGACAAAGAGACCATGGCATTATCCTATCCATGTTTGTGTGCCTTATATTTACATACAGTCACTGTTTGCAAAACAGTCTGCAATAACTTAGGCAAAGATACAACACTATTGCAAAGGGAGTCACATTGAATCACTGAGCTATGTAAGCATAAGGGGGCAGGGTTGCACCTGAAATGCCAAAAAAGAGCAAGCAAGGATAACATGGACTATGAAAGGAGACTTTCTGCTGGTGCTAGATGGAGTGATCTGTTCAAGAAGTGCCTCTCAGATGGCCTAGCTTTAGAGGACACCATTGGGCTCAAATTCAGAGCCAGAGTAATTCCAGTGACAGGGATGGTGGCAGCAGCAGTGAAGGCTGGTCTTAAGCATCTCACCAGATGCTGAAGGCATCAAAGCAAAAACGAATGTGCCAGGACATTTCAAGGAAATTAAAGAAATGATGGACAAGGTGCCTACATGAAACTACAAGTAAGTGCAAGGTGGAGCTTGGGGAAACAAAAAGACGATGGCTTGAGGGAGAAAGATGCTGAGAGTACAGGCTGATCAAAGCCCAGGAGGTATGTCTTCGTAAAGCTGGAGAGGTGGTACATCATGTATGGGGACACCTGAAAGTGAAGCCTGCGACTGACGTGTCTGATGCAGGGGAGAAGGGGGAGCAGCAGAAGGACTGACAAAGAAGGGAGATACAGATGAAGTGGCAGGCTAAGAGGTGGGTTTTGCAGCAGCGCCATGGATCGACTATGTCATAACAGGATTTCCTCTGCGCAAGCCAGGAAAAGGAGGTAACCGGAGTCATGAAGACACAGGGGGAGGAGTGCTTGCAAAAGAGTGCAGGAGGTAGAGGTGACAATATATTGACTTCTTAGTAATGGACTTTTAAAATTTCAAGTCTCAAACCTATCAGAAACATCATATTTTTCAGCAACTTCTGAATACACTCTGTCGTTAAGATAATTCCTCTTCTTCTTCTGCATAGATAGGGTGCCAGGAGGAAAAACTGCATTGCTTCCTGGCTCTGATGAGAAATTTACAGAATAAACTTATAATTTCCACTGCACCACTAAGACCCAACTATGAACAAAGACACTTGCCAGACACGAGCTACCCTGAGTTCAGCCTTTTACATGTGAATAGGTTAACAAAATGCAAACGGCAATAACTTCATATATATACAGTCATCTACACGGTGATAGTACTAGATTAGACTTCGATGCTGAAACAGCCCAAGACCCCTTCCCCACCAGTTCATGGTCCTACAGCATTTATCCTCTTGACAGCAAAGCACACTTACTAGATATAGCAAGTAGCAGTCAGCAGGCAGGCAAGCCTGTTCACCAGAGCAGAGGAGAGCTGGGGAAACATGAGGGAGGCAGGGGTGAGATGCCTGCCTTTCCTTCCTCCACCTCGGGTGACATAAATGACCAAGTCTGAGAAAGAAGTGGGGAACAAAGGCAGCCAGTATACAGCTACAACCAGCAACAATCTCTAAAGAGAAAAAGCCCTTCTAGGCATTATAGAGAGAAAGCAGCTGGTGGTTTCAGGTTGCCTTTCGTTTTGGTCTGTTCAGGCACAGAAAAGTCATAGTGGGTTCAAAATGACTGTAAAAAGCAAAATCACAAGGAAACAGACATCAACCCTCCATCTGGATCCCTTATCAGAATAAAACTGCCAGCATGATACACATCCTGTAGGGTCCAGATTTTATACGTCTCCACCTTTCTCCCATTCTACTATAATTAATTAAGAATTAAATTTAATAATAGTCAATATGCATTCCTAACTGTCTTTGCTTATATAAATGTTAATCAACATGGCAAATGCTCAGCCTTTTACCACTATTTTCACAATTTTCCTCTAACTGTCTAACATTTGCAAGCGTAGGAAGAGTTTGTTCTGTTCCAAACTTTATTACCTCTACCAAAATGATGTTGTAACAGCCTGCAGATTTTAGCTAGACATAAAGTGTTTGTGCACCCATCCTGTTTTCTTTTTTCTACTGCTGTGCTGTCTAAGCTCAGCTCTTCTCTCAGTACGTTAGATAGGCATGTTACAATTTATTTGCAGAGGGAGCAATTCTTTTCCCGCCATCTTCCTGCAAACAATGTGAAAGAGCACACGCATGGCAATCTATGATGGGCAATCTATGCCCACAGAGCCAAGAATGTGCTTGCACAGTGATGACCCAATGCTCTGCACTATCACACCCCTGGTCTGCAGTATCTTTCAGCGATGGAAACCAGCCTGTGCGTCCCTTCTCTCCGCATCCCTCCTTCCAGAACCAGCACAACCCCGATGCTGTCTCCACGGTCTCCTAGAACGTTCCCCTTTCTGCCTCCAACAGAAGCAATTTCTCCGAACCGAAGAAGCGTTCATTCAATTTAAGCACTCTGACAAACCACGAAGTCAGGCTAAAAACAGGTTCTTTACAAAACACAGGCCTAACACGTACCTCAGTTAAACGTTTGTGAAAATCAAATGCCCTTGGTTACGGCACAGGACAGGCAAACCGCTGAGAAGGTTCTCTCGGAGCAGCAGCACCGGCGAGGCACGGCGGGCGCTGCTCCTGAGCTCGCGGCGGCTTCCCAAACCCGCCGGGACCCGCCTCAGCCGGTGCCGGACAGCGGGAGGAGCAGCCCCGGCGCTGCGGGACGTGCGAGCAACAGCGCCCGGCCGCCGGGCAGCTCTGCCGGCCGAGGGCACGAACAACGCGCACGGGGTACTAGGGCAGGGGGAAAAAAAGCACCCCAAACCCGGAGTGCCCACCTCCCTTGGAAAATGAAGGCGGCTGACCCCGCCGGGATGCTCCGGCTCAGGCGCAACCGGCAGCGCGGCACCTTCCTGCCCGCGGCCACCCCGCTGGGGCCGGGGCAGCTCCGCTCACCGCTCTCCGCTCACCACGCCCGGCTCCCACTGCGGCTCCTCCTGCCCGGCTCGGGCTCCGGTTCCGGCCCCGGCTCCCGCTGCCGTCTGTCCCGCGCGGCCGCGGAGGCAGCACCGCCCCCGGCCCGGCCCCCGCCCGGCCCCGCCGCCCCCCGTCCGGAGCCTCTCACTGCTGCGGGGCCGCGGAGCAGGAGAGCAGCCGCTGCCGCATCGCCCCGTACGGGCGGTCTGTGCTGTGGCAGGGGCTAAGGGCTGGGGGCTGGGGGTCGTCCCGCCCGCCCAGCGCGCCCTCTGTGTGCGAGCCTGGGAGAGGCGGTGCGCTCACGTGGAAGGGAGGTGAACCCCCCCTCCGCTTCACTGGCGTTGGAGGGTGGAAGTCACCGGCCATCGCACAAACCCGCCCCAACACCTGGCTCTTACCGTCCCACGGCTGTCCCACAGCATACATCCCCGGGGCTGATCCTTTTCCAAAGAGACTATGTGAAGTCCGTATCCCACAGGGCAGAGAGACCCGTGGGAAACGCGTGCTCCTTCGGGGCAAACTGTCTGCATAGGGTCAGATAGTGGCAGCACAACCGGGAGCTGGGCACAGCGAGGGAGTGGGTTAGAAAAGCGGCTCCCTGGGAAGTGGAAACTTGCAGGCGTCTTTCTAAAACTCTTCCAAGTTTTCAAGGTTTCTCAGGGATACTCTGATATCATGTACATGGCAGTGAATTAATAGTTGTGCCAAGACCAGCTGAGATAGTGACTATAAGCTAGTGTAAATAACAATAAAATCTGGCTTCCCTAGTTTATTTGGATCATGACTTACCTACAGATAACACATGCTCTGGAATCAAATAGTGAGAAAATACTGGCTGGATCAGGCGCATTTCCTTCTGTGGACACTGTGGAAGGAAAGGCTCATCTGGCTTCTGGTGTACTTGTCTCATCCACTATGATTTTTTTGGCCAAATGACTTTACTGTGGGTTAGAAATCAGTGATGAGCACTGTGAAGAGCAGATGGGGAGTTTAATGCACCCTCTGCAGCTCAGTCTTGTATCTGGCTAATGTCCATGTGAAGTTCTGAAAGGATGTTGGGAAAGGTTGTTCTTCATTTTAAATTGCTCTTAGGGAGCTGTGCAGTTCTTAATGTGCTGTGGAGGCACTTCTGTGAATTGTGCTTTCTTTGGTACAGTCTACACAGTTTCAGTAGAAGAGTAACTTGGAATGTCATGGTACAGTCACTTTTGGAAGAACAAGACATATGAATAAGTATAAAACTTAAAGGGAAAATCATTCCCAAGACTGAACCATATTTCTCCTTGATAAAACCAATGAGTGCAGTGGCATAAAAAAGAGATGAGATTGGCTTTGAAGTGGCAAAAATACCCTTTCTGTTTCACCTCTGAGAAAGGAAGTAAATGTTTTTGTGGATTTGGGGGTGTTTTTTTTATTTAGGTATGGCTTTTCAGGGTGGAAAGTCATGTGCATGGTATATGAACACAAAAAGAATAGCCTATCAGTTAGTGCTATGATATCCCTAACATGGAAGCAGACCACTGCCTCACTTAAACTTGAAGCCACTGCAGAAAAGGGCACATTTGACAGTGAACTTGCTGATTGCATGATCTTTTGTGGAAATAAGACACAAAGCCTGTTGAAACTGTAGGGAAAGAAAAATTGTAGACACCTACTACACTACTGCAATGATTAGGTAAGTTGTGAAGAACCCTGCTGAAACCATTTTAAAAAACCCCAAGAATTTGCTATGTCTTTTCTTATTTGTGTACTCAGACTAGAGGACTCTTTGGTACAAGCCCTGTGTGGATGTTGCTGGATATAAACAGAGACAGATGGTGCATTAAAATTTTCAACATTGATTTTGCAGATAGAGGCCCAGGTACAAAACTCTAAGGAGACAGGAGTAGCAAAAGTGGTAAAGCAAAATGATTCAATCTTGAAAAAAGAAAGAAGCCAAGAGAAATGCTTCTGTTATAGCTCAGTTGTTCTAGCAGTGGAATTGCAAGCTGGGACATACAGCAAAGAGTTTCCCCAAGGTCAAGCAGGAGGAAGACAAGGAAAGGTAGATGCAACAGAGCTGAAGTGACTGCTAAGCCAGGCATGCTGTTGCTAGCACTGGCCACAAAAATCAGTATTTTCTAAAGAAAATGAATTGTGATCCCTTGGACTTTTATCACTTTATTGGATTTTAGTTCAAAGCCTAATCCTTTGAGGAATAAGGAAATTCCTAAGTGCTTCCTACTGACAACCATACTTATGCCACATCGTCAGCCATAGTCACTAGTAATCCTTGACTCTAGAAGAAGCTCAGAAGTCAGATCTAGATCTATCCAGTAAGTCTCACAATCTCAACCTACATAATGTAGGTTAGGTCATATCATCCTATCTTGTACAGCTACAAAAAATACCAGTACTTAGGCAATGAGTGGGAATTAATTTTTGCAGCTGTGCTCTGATTTTTCACTCTTTTCCTGAATAAAGCAGCTCTCAAGGGGAGGTGAACAGCATTGCTAGAAGAGGGTATGATTTGTTCAGCAAAGGAGAACAGGGCAGAAAGGCTTTTGTGCTTCTTGGAGGTCACTGGTATTTCTTTAAGTGTTTTAGATTGGGTCGCATCACTGATGTCCTGCTGCTCTTTGTGACTTGTTCTTTTGCTGTGAGCTGCTCAGTGGCATTGGGTAAAGCTGCACCAGAGGAGCTGTCAGCAAGATCGGGCCTCTCAGTCAACTCTGATGGCTGTGTCAGTACCTCATGCAGAGGCCATGGTAGTGGGAAGTGCTGCAGCTCCAAAGTAATTAAGTTGCTCTTTTATTGCTCTTCCTCCTTCTGGATTTTTGTGCAAACAGCACAGTGTGAGCTGGCCCTTCCTCAAGACACTGTCTTTCACGCAAATATGTCTCAAAATGTTTTGCAATTATAAAATATACCAATAGAGCATTAAACAGAGAAATGGGAAGACAGATAGTTTCAGAGAAGGTTAGAAAAAGACAAGACAGTACAGCAAAGCAGAAAAAAATATATGGAGTCTTCAGATGGTGAGAATACAAAAAAAAAAAAAGATAATTACAAAGCCACTTTTTTTTCCTTTTCCTTTTTTTTTTTTTTTAATACAGTTGCAGCCAGATAAGTACTGACTTTACCTTGGAGTCCGAGCATGAGGTTGAAGGTCAGGAGAATGCTCTGGGTGGGTATGGTTGACTCTGCGGTTTGGCCTGGAAAGGGCACATCAAGGAGACATGGCTTGACCGTTGCTCAGTGAGATTAGGCCTCCAGAGCTCAGTATCATTCTTGCTGCTACTAGATTGCCTACAAGACAGCATGGCTATAGTGAATTTAATGGCTTTTCTACCTTAGAATGCAGAAAAGTATGGGAAATTCCATATTACTGTTATTATTATTACTGCTTTGTTGGTTCTGCATATGATTTCCTGTACCAGCTCAGAGTCATTAGGTGGTGGAGTAAGCAAACACTTTCTTAATTCCTCCATGTGGCAGGAATGTCTGCCAACAGTGTTGCTATATCCATGCTGTCTGCTTGGCTTCACTGTCTTTTCTGCTTTAGTATTCCATCCAGGTGTAATACAACTTGGGGAACGTCAAGAATTCCAGCCTTCTGCTGGCTATTATGATGTGAAATGCTGAACATTTTATGTTGTCATGAAATCAGTCACCAAAGAAATGTTTTATCCAAATTTCTCCCTCTATCTTTGTGGTTAGAATCTGTAGCTGACAACTTTTTGTCCTTAAAAAGACACAGTAATTTATTTATTGAAGTGCATGTTTGGATGCTGGTCAGCCAAATTATGCATCTAACAGAGCCATATTTTAAGACTCTGAAGATGAGTTTTTCTGAAATGCTTCAATTCACTTTATTGTAAATGGAAAGTATTAGGTGATCATGAAAACCTCCAGAGGGAGTTCTTACTCATTGAAGTTTGAGTACAGGAGTTAGGTGTACCTGACCTTTTCTGGTGCTTTAAAGCCATTTATCTTCCTCCTTTTGACTATCTATGGAACTTAGGGACTTCCTCAGAAAGAGCTGCTTCACTACGCCATTAAAATATAGAAACATAGCAGTTAAATGAACTAAATCCCACCCAAGAAAATCAGATCCTCATCTGTCCAGCTGAGATATGCACTTTAAACATTTACATATAGAGAATGCAGTTCTCCTGAGAGCCAGGAAAAAATAAACCTCTCTGCTATTTGGAAAGACAGTCTTTCCCCCAGAATGCTGTCTCTCCCCTTGTTCTTCACAGAGCTCAAAGGGGCAGGCGGTGAGTACTGATGCCTTCCTGAACCTGACCATGTCCTCTTAGTACCTGGATTTGTACTCAGCTTGTAGCACTGCCTTAAGCACCTATTTTGTCTCGTATTTTTTTGTGAACATTGTGGCCGAAAGTTAATGAGTTTTCAGGGCAACATTTTCTGATACTGAAAAGGTTTCAGCACTATAATTTACGTAAATATTACTATTTAATAATGGCTAACACTGCAAATAGGAAAAGTCTTAAAAGACTTATTGAGCCAATATTTAACTTCTAATTCCTCTATCACGTAAAAGATACTTGTTAATGCAGGGACTGCCTAAATAAATTCTAAAGCTCAATTAACTCCATCGTTAGATGTTTTTAAAATACTGTTACACCATTATTAGACCTAGAATTCTCCAGATACCTCTGGTCTTTTTAATTACCTGCAGTCATTATAAAGAACAGTCACTGCAAAGTTCATTCATTTTTCCGTGCTTCCTACTAATCCACTTAGGAAATTTACCATCTAGTAACCTCAGGAGAGGTTGTCTTTAATGAGACCCCTATGGAATAATGGGCTATTCGTTTCCCTAAATGTCACTTGTATCATATTAACATATTCACATGTTAATAAAAGGACAAGTGCCTCATATGCTGCTTATTTGTGATGTAAAACCTTGGCATGGGTCAAATCTGTGTGTTAATAATTAACATTTTTCATAGAATCTTTTAAATGTTTATTAGTTGGTTCTTTGTTTAGGACATATCTGCAGTGAGGTACGTTAAGTACACAGATAGTCTCCAAGGTCAGATGGTGATGTCTTCTCATGTTCAGGGACTGCTGCTTCTTCTGGGAATCAGAGTGCATGAATAGCCAACAGCAAATCCTGTACAGAGCCAGATGAGAAAGTTGCACTCTATTTTAAAGGCAATGAAATCATACATAACTGTATGAATTTGTACCTGCAAGCACTGCAACCACAAAAATTTGTTTTCTTGGAGATTTGTGTTTTGGGGCTGGTGACAGATTAAACCCATAATCTGTGACACCTTGGACTTGATTCAGTTGCCCACAGATACCATCCATGATGTTTTATATATCACAGGATACCTGAGTCATTGTGGAATGCTGGTAGATACAAAAAGGGCTTATAGGAAACATTCAGGTTTCTTACTTGGTAACTAGGATGCAGGCAGGATACCTAGGAGCATCTCAAATGGCACTGAGCTGAGCTGAGCACTAGTTCTCCACTATCTGTATTGGGATCTTGGGTGCTCAGCTCCCATAAGACATCTCCAAATATGCACATACAATTAAGCATTTTAATGAAAAACCAAGCAGCCAACTCCTATCCACATTTATTTATTTATTTATTTATTTATTTATTTATTTATTTTATTCTGTTGCTTATATCAGGCAGTGACTGCCATCTGGAAAGGGTTTTCTGTCCTCATAGATCTCATAGTGGAACTGGAAAAGCTTTAAGTGCAAAACCAGGATTTCCAAAATCAAGTGTTGTTCTGTACCTTTTACTTCCCTGCAACCCACAATCTCTCCCAAAAGCATATCACTGCATTGGTCAGTACAATCCATTTTTCACTGATATTCTTGCCCTTTGCTGATATAAGCAATTGGCTCAGATTATATGTATGTGCATTTTTCTATGAAACCAGCCTGAGTATCGCTTCCAAATTGTAGAGTCTGGTCTCATCTATGAAGTGCATTTCCTCAGTTTCATTGCTATATCATATAATTAGTCAGCCAACACTATTTTCTATAATAGTTACTGATAAATTCCCAGATCAGAGTTTCTCTCCTTATAATATACAATTCAAAGTACCATTCCAGACATAATTTTGTCTTTAGTCTGATGATCCATTTATGAGTACTGGATATCCAAGGCAGAGCTACTCTGATATCCTTGCCTGTGATGTTTTAACATTCATGTCATTTTCAAAAGATAGTTACATAGCTGCTAGTTAATCAAAACATTACAAATCTGATGGCAATGTGCTCTACAACCATCTAATACCATTCTGTCAGAGCAGAAGTGCTTTAAAGTGGGTACAAATGTGATCTAAGATGATTTTAAAGCCCCATTACGCTGCCAGGTACTCCAAAATGGCTTAAGTATAATTGAAAATCAGGATCTCCATCGCACAGATAAATGATCCCACCAAAAGATCAAACTCATCTCCACAAAACAGCAGAAGCAACAACAGTAGAGACAAATCTCATCGGGGGCCTCCTGTCTGAAGCTTACTGAGCCAGCTGCGGAGCCAATAGTGAGATGGGAAAACAAATGCAAAGTACAAGACATATCTCATGTGGGACCGTCTTTTACTCAGGGGATGAAGCACAGCTACTGCAGCTCATCTATTTATGTCGGATGCAATATTCCCAAAGGAGTCCTCTCTTTCCTTAGAAGGTGCCTTTTTTTTTTTTTTAATACAGTAATAAATTCTGAACTGAGAAAAAGCTAAAACAGTGTAAGGAAAGGAAGTTCATTATAATTCAGAGAAGTGGGAGTTTTTTTGATAATTTTAGCATCTCAAAGGTCAGTGGCTGCTGCTTCTCTTTGTCCCTGAGGGGTAACATTTCCTTTTCCTGCAGTGTCCCTATTTCATCAAAATCAGAGGAAATCTATGAGCTGTGTGATAACCTTAGCTAATTTTTCAGAGAGTGGTAATGTGAAGGCCTGTGACATCAGCACTGAGATAGAATAATTCTGATAACGTGTCAGCTTCTGAGTGCATCTGCGCATGCCAGCCTAGGAACTAGGAATTCTGAGAAGATCAGCTTTTCATCTCAACACTATAATAAAATGCAAGTTCTATCACCAACCAAGAGTGAAGAAATAGCAGCTGTTCCTACCTCTTTCTGTGATCTATTCACATTTGAAGCACTAGCAAAAAAAGAAGCAGATTCCCTACTGGTTTAAAGCCTGAAAATATCAAAGGCAAATAATCATAGGTTGTCTTTGGCTAGAGACACCAAAGATATATAAAAGGGATTTAAGCTCTTTTTCTTCCCAAAACTCAGCTATGTTAATTGCAAGTGCAATTTTCACAGGCTTTTTGATTGGGACAGTTTTTAAATAACCTGGATCTGATTTTGAGGAGTACTAAACATGCACTTGGTAATACATGAGGGGAGGCACAAAGATCTTCACTGGACATGCTTATCTCCTTGTTGGAAGTGGAGCTTTTTTTCTATACTCTTATCCTAAAGCAAGCATATAATATATGTTATGTTACGCAGCTGGGCTTCAGACCACTTACAGACTACAATTCCCTTATTCCCGACTCCTTAGGTTCTCTTTTGTAGTCTCTCCTCAAGTTTTTAAACAGAAAACTCGGGACAAGAATAGTTACGCTTTCTCATCTGATTTTATGCATATCTATCAAAATGCAATTATTTTTTCCTTTGGCTTTTTGACTGTATTTCAGATCAGAAGAAACCTAGCAGACAGGCTCCTCCTGTGTTGCACCTTTTGAGTCCTGGAAGCTCAAAGCTCTGCTAAAGTGTAAACCAGAGCAGTAAGAGAAGTGCCTGATCCAGCCATTTGGAGAGAGAGGTTTTGTCTGTGAAAGGCAGATCAACTAGGTCATATTAGATTTCTGGCTTACGATCTCCAGCCCAGGCTCATGCTGGCTACAAGTAAGACTATTACCCTGGTCTAGCCAAACAGAGAGGGTAATGCAACACTTAGTTGTATGTAAGTTGTGTCATGAATGCAATGTCCTGTGTTTTGTCAGTCAGATTAATTCTAATATTAAAGTTATCCCCTTTCCTGATTTTCAGTTTTTGCTAGCTTGGAAAAACCTTACTCTTATTTTCAAAAATCACCCAAGGTCTTTGGAGGGCCAGCTGTGTGGTGGGAGAGACAAGGCAGCATGGGGAGAACAGGACCTGTCTTGGTGTCTCTAATGAACCCTCTTCATTGTATTTCCCAATGTCCTTTCCTTATGGTAGACTATTTGAGAGTTCTTTCAATGAAAGATGCTATAAAAAGATTTTATTTCATAATGATTTGTTATTACTCAACAAAATGGAGCAAAGCTAAACACATCACTGTTGAGAAGACTCAAGGGATGAGTGAAAAAGATGGTTTAGCAGTTTCAGGATGGTGGGCTAGTAGCTGCATGCTGGGGATGATTCATTTGTCATAATTTTATGCACGTGCTGTTCTATGGGCACCACTGATTCACATGAGTGTCAAAAGAAAGCCCTATAAGGAAAAGTCAGCCAGAAACTGATTTATTCCCATCACTCCCTCTGGAAGATAGCTTTCTTGAGCCATGTTCCCCAGTATTGAAATCCATGAAACTATTCTGTTTGGCAACTATTTCTTTTTGTCAGCAGAAGAGCTATGGAAAAAAAAATTGTGATTTGATTTATAATCTCTGTTCCAAGTTGTCCTTCATAACTAATTAAAGGAGATCAACTGGTGCCAGTCTTTCACTCTGCCACTACAACAGACTCATCTCTGCTTAAAATCTGATTTTTCATGGAACGAAATGAAAAATTCCACCAGCTTTTTATGATTTGATTCTTTGTTGCTTTCTCATAATTTACACATTGGTATGTGCATACATTTTAGTAAGTTGCTGCATTTCTTGGTCTGTAGTCCTGATTATCAGTAAGAGGTAAATTCATGTTTCTGGTTATGGTCACATGAACTGTGAGGGACTTGACATTTGGAAGCAGCAAAACATCAAAGAGTGCTATTTAATCAACCTTTTAAGTTTTGGATGTGCTGTCATGTAACGGATGCAAAGCCTTCAGCAAATAACATCACAGGTGAAAGAAGGATTTGACTTAGTATTTCTGTTGCCCTTAAACTGAAGTAATTGGTTTTAATATATGTAAAATAGTTAACAATAACAAAGGAGTGTATTACTATTCAGCAGTAATAAATTCCCAGAAAAGTTGAATATATGAGTTTGATTTTTTTCACCTAACAAATAGAAAAGCATCAGAATTAGTTATAAAAATTCACAAGTTTTCAATGTGAGACATATATTTAAGCCTTTCTCCCAGAATAATTTATTTCCATTAAGCCCAGCTCAGTAATGACCAAAGTCTTCAGTTTTACCACCTTCTAGTTATTTACTTGTCTAGCTGAAAGAAGACTGGTTGTTTTGATACAGTCAACCCATGCCAAGCTGAATGGATTAACACAGCTCTTTTCATGTAAAATCACTTCACGAAGTTTTAAATGTATATTATAGCTCTGAACTGTACCAGTGTACTTTTGGTAGGCTTTAGCAATAATCCCATGGAGAGTTATACCCTATAAGCTTGTTTTATTGCTTTAAAGTATTCTTTGTACAACTACCAGAGACACAAAAATTCAAATTATTGCTTGAATTAAAGGAAAGGCATCCCGCTTTTCCCCAAAATTAATTCTAAACAAACTGTTTTCCTGTTTCCTATCATGCAAGTTGTAACATTATGCTTCCTGGCTTTCTATTAATTGTTTTAAATCACTAGCTGATAAAGGATAATATTTTTTTTTCATTTACTAGTGTTCCCACTAATTCTGTATGTTGATATATCTCTGCAATAACACTGTTACCTCTTTGTGAAGGGACAGAGGTCTAAAACCAGAACAAGCAATATACGGTCCAGGTACAAAAGACTAGCTATGCTAGTGATACATTTCAAATTAATTCTATCACTCCCTTATGGCAGAGTCTTATTTTCCTCTATTTCTTACCCTAGCATAGGCTGCAAAGATATAGGTGGGCATATAGTGACTGCAGAAGAGAAAGCCTTCACATTGCCAGAGGTCTCCAAGGGCTCAAGAGGCATAAAAACTGCTTGCTTTCTCTGATTTTTTTTCCTACACTATATCCCACAGTAGGATTATAAGGCCAGAATTTATCCCTTAAACCTTACCAGGGTATTTGAGTTTCTGTAGTATATCACTGTTCTGAACTTGGGAAATAATTATAGTATTTAAAACTGTCACCTTCATCTAAGAAGGTAACCAACCACATGTGTTTTCTTCTATAGAATGTCAACAACCATGTGTGAATATGCCTCTTTTCTTCATTTATCCCTCCCAGCTGAGCTATTTTATTTGTTAATATAATAGCTGAGCTATTTTATTCTTTCATTCATTTAATCTTGTTCTGGAAGACACTGAAGCATTTCTAAGAGGCCACTTAATTTCATTAGCTTTTCTGAAAACAAAAGCACAGCATGAACACCTAAGTAGAAAAATTAAATTACTAGATGCAAGTCAGAGGAGGGAAATGCCCTGATACCGGCTTTACAGACCACAGACTCTTTATAAACTCATCGCTGTGGTAAGTAAAATTATAGCCACAGTCTCAATAACAAAACTTGGTGCAAGGAGGAGCAAGACAGGCTGACTTACTGCTGTGGTGCTCTGTGTGTGTGTCAGGACAACAAAGCTATGTCTGAAATTCAAAGAGCTATCAAAGCAATCTTATGTGGTCCTCTTCTATTAATCAAATAGTTTCACTATAATATTGAACATTGTTCCTCTCTGAGCTACATTTTATCTCCTTTTATCTAGTCTCTGAAAGTCTAGCAACTGTGGTGGTAGTGGATCAAGGGTTGGACTTGATGATCTCAGAGGTCCTTTCCAACCCATCTGATTCTATGATTCTATGATTCTAAGTCATGGTTGCAGAGGTGTTTTCCTCTCTAGTATCTGAAAACCCTGAGATTGATTTCTGCTTCTGAATGTAACTGAAACAACTGAATGATATTTTTCCTCTGAATAATGCTAATAATCAGATAGATGCACATAAATTCCAGGAAAACATATATAAAGTTTATAAATATTCATTTTATATGTATTTTAAAGATGTATTGTTTTGCTTTAGCCAGTGGGAGTTCATTATCAAGGTCTTGCAATTTAAACAAAAATAAGGTGGTTTTTTTCATCCATTCAGCAATAGTAGTATCCATCCACAATAACTTAGCAGAAATCAATTTAATTCCTCTGATATAACGTCAGCTACACGGAATAAAAACCCTTTTCAATAAATTTAATTTACAAATTAAAATTCTCATAGATATTTATACCTCTACTTTCAACATTATTCCTTAAGTTTCGCACACAAAATGCTGATACTAATCAGTTGCTCAAACAAAAAGTGTTTATACAAGAAGGGTATGTTCTTGGGTGGTCACATAAGATTTGCATATAAATACATGGTTTCACAGGTAAAGTGTCCTGCAGGTACTCCAGGAGATTGGGCATAAAATAACCTGATTTATAGTTTTTCTACTGTCATTGCCAATCCTGTAAAGTGCTGTTTGCTCTCAACACCTCCCAAAACCAAAGCTGTGGTCATTCACCCTGTTGCCTGTAATACAACCAGTAACAGCAGATGTCACAATGAAAACATTGGATATTGATGCTAATGAGACAGTGGCAATTCTAGCCCTTATGAGGCTCAGAAAGCAGCAAAGTGCAGCCTGGAAATAGTCCTGAGCACCTTTATAGAGGGGTTTCAGAGTGGAGCAGAGCCACAGCCAGGACTGAGCATGGCCAAATATGTCTCAGCCACTGCTGCCACGGGCACTGCTGGTATAGCAAGTCTACCAGCCTGTACAGGACAAGATGAGGTTGCATGTCCTCCAAACACTATCACTACAAAGATAACAGTAATTAATAGTACTTTTATTCTCAAGTGACACTCTGTAGGCAGAAAGGGACATAAGATGCAGAAAAGTAATAAACACTATATTTGCCTATTTTTGCACTAGGCTTATGTCAGTATTTCCAAGTTTGGAGATAATATAAAACCTGACTGTAGGGTCATTCAATGTTATTCTGCTTAAAAGTTAAGAAGAATGGTAGCTGATGATAAAATTGCTAGTTTTACATGCAGTCACTCAGCCATGAATTTAAAGGGAGTTGAATGGATAAATCCCACCCATTCAAAGCAAATCAAAGGAGGGATAGTAGAGTCTTCTTGAATGGTCAAAGTTCCATATTTCAGTGAAAAAATTTCATGCAAAAGCATACTGGATTTTTGGCCTTCTTAGGGTTTTTGGGCTGGAGGTATTGTCCCTTTTGGCTATCAAAAGTGCTAATAATGGGTGAGTCATCAGCAATGACAATGGGAACAGCAGTGGTTAAACATGGACTGGTGACAGAATTTCATCTCTTATAATTTGAAGTCTAATTAGCATTAATATATTCCTCAAGCTAAATTGCACCAAGTGTTTTGCATACATAAGTAAAGGAAAATATCATTTAATAGCTTCATAGATCAAAGCACTCTTTGTAAGACCTGAATATCTACTACGCACAGAAGCAGCAGCATCAGCTGGGATTTTTAGCCCTTCTTATGAGTGAACTCTATGATGGCATGCAGGAGGCAAACAGAGGTGGAGGAAATGGGAGGAACCTAAGTATGTGAAGGTGAACCCCAGATGCCTTATGGAACTGCACTTTTTAAAGATCAGAAATGCCTGATCCCAGACGCGCCACACAAATTAATTCTACCTTTGACAGAAACAGGTGAGACAAAAAGACTATGATTGAGATTGGCTTTAGAGAGACCTTGCTCAAAATATACCAAAAAAAATATGCTGTGATAGTCTTAGAATTATGGAGTCACAGGATGGTTTGGACTGGAAGGGACCTTAAAAATCACCTAGTTCCAACCCCCCTACCATGGACAGAGACACCTTCCACTAGACCAAACTGTGGCTCAGTGTTGTGGTTTGAGACCCCCAAAATCCAATTCCCAAGTCCAAGCCCCCCTCCCACAGCTCACCCCAGTGTGAGAGGGGTTTTCCAGACACAACACAAGACTCAATATGGGGGGAAGGGAATTATATTACAATCACTGCACAAATAAATATTGTAATACATTATATACATAATCCTAACTATCTCTCCTATGATAAAGCAATATTTACATTGGATCAAATCTCTTTTCCCTCCAATAAAAGTCCAGAAGGGAAGAAGGAAAGGTCCTTTCCACCTTTAGGGCAGCAGTCTCTCCTCCTCAATGCAGCAGCTGTAGCTGGATTGTTGTAGCTGGATCTCTCTCTCCATTGCACAGACGAGGGGGTCTCCTCTCACCCCTATCAGCCCTTCGACTCCAAATGAAGGTCTCTCTCTCTCCCGTGGACTGCGATTGCCGGGACAAAAGCTCACCTCACCATGCCATATCATGGGGTGTAAGACCTCCGTGAAGGTCCCTTCCTCAGGGGATTCAAGCTCCCCTGAGCCAGAACATCTAGGGCAGCTTTCAGTTGAAAGTCTTTGCCTGAAGCATTCCATCACAGCTCCTTTGCTCTCAAACTGCCAGATTGACAGCAGCGGGGGGACAAGGCCCTCCTCTGCATTCCGTCCGGCCATCCCAGTCCAGCTTCTAGGACGTCTGAGCTTCTTAGCTCCTCTCTCTCTGCTGCATGCTGCGTTTTAGGACTTCCTAAGAGTTTGGAAGTCCACCTCTCCTCTCTAGGAGGTCTCAGAGGGGTTTTGGGGAGCTTTGATTCAGTTCTTACCCCCAAAACTGTCCTTGGTGAGCTTTCTCTGCTCTGTTGCCGGCTCTCTCTCTCCTTGCAGGATATCTCTCTGTGTTGCTGCATGCTGTCTTTGCTGCTTCTTCTTATCTCTTGGCTTTCTGCCACAGTTCTTTGCTCAGTGCTGTCTTTGCCGCCGCTCCTGCTGCCCACTCACAGTGGAGAAAGGCTCCCAGCTTTTCAGTCACAGACCTCAGTGCAGTTTAACACTGTTTCTGAGTTTCTGCAGCTCCAACAGCTGGGGCTGTGGGCTGTGGCCCCCAGCGGGGCTCGTAGCCCCTCTCTCTCCTCGTGGTCTAAAACATGGCTACTACTCCTCCAACTACCTCATCATCCTTCTTTTCCGGTCTGGTGTGATATGTTTAAATTTTGCAGGGGTGCTGATTGGATCAACCCCAAGGGACACCACCCCCTCAGGGATTACCATTTTTTTAACTCTAGGGGAAAAAACTTTTTTTTTCTTTTTTTTTCCCCCCACCACACTCAGAGCCACATCCAACCCGGCCTTGAACACTTCCAGGGATGGGGCATCCAAAACTTCTACGGACAACCTGTGCCACTGCCTCACGACCCTCAGAGTAAAGAATTTCTTCCTAATATCTGATCTAAACCTGTCCTCTTTCAGCTTAAAACTGTTACCCCTTGTCCTGTCACTATATACCCTTGTAAAAAGTCCCTCTCCATCTTTCTTGTAGGTCCCCTTTAGGTACTGAAAGGTTGCTATGAGGTCTTCTTGGAGCTTTCTCTTCTCCAAGCTGAACAACCCCAGCTGTCTCAGCCTGTCTTTACAGAAGAGGTGCTCCAGCCTTCTGATCAACTTCATGGCCCTCCTTAAAGGCCCTGCTTTGTGGGTCTTCCTCTTCATATTATCCTTATTCAATATGCCATATTCTAGCTGAAAGAGAATAATAATCTCATTTGTTTGTTGCAGTGAGTTTAATATATACCACATAACATAATATAATGCTTACAAAGTATTTTGAAAATGTAATGCAAAAGGACTAAGGGCTGTTATTGTAATGGATGTCTTAATTTTTGCATAAAAGACTTGTAGCAGACAGTTTTAGTGCAATATTGTGAAAGACAAGGAGCAATCATTACTTTGATGGTAAGAAATATATAATGGATAGCCATTCTTGAGAGCTTTTGTTTCTTTGGGTGGTGTTATTTGTTCCGTAATTTATTACTTCTTTATCCCAAGACATATATGGCTGTTTGTAGGCCTGAGTGAGATGGGTGAGAGCAGAGGGAGTGGGAGAGGAGCTGGAAAAGGAGGAAGACCAACACCACCACTAAGAGAATATGATTAGTCAAAGAGGAAAGTGTCAGCTCTTTACCTTCATCTTTAGGGTTTTCCCTGTACAGTTTGGTCCTTGTACTTGGGAAGGAAATACAGTACTAGATCAGCATTGATGCAACAGGATACCCCATCATTGGAGTTGTTTCAGGAGGAGAGAAAGGGTGGCGAGGTGCCAGGCATGGGCAGGCTGAAGTTTCCCGTAAATCCTCTGAGGATGCATTGGTGGGAAGAGGTGAGGCTGACATGATTTAGGAGTCTGAGGTTCCTATGTAAAATACAGTCAAACCTGAGCAGAAACTGTAATTTTTTTGCTGCAGAGTTTTTAAGGCATTTATTTTCACAAAGGAACAAACTCGTCCCCCATTAGATCAGATGGGCAAATTTCAGTATCCTTTTCAGTCACTTACTAGTGAAAATAGTCATCAACCCATCTACATAGCTTGGCAGTGAAGCTGCTCTCCTGTAATCCAGGGCTGTTTGCAAAGCACTGCTGAGCATTGCTCCATATCCCCCAGTCAGATAGTCACCTTTCCCAAAGGTTCGTTTTACTTCTGATAAAACCCTAAAGACTTGCCTTACAGTCTTTTAAGCAAGCACAGCCTCCAACTTATTGAGTGCGATAAGCCCAGCCGAGGAGTGAGTTGCTGCTACTGTTTCAGTTTAGGCATTGGTCTGTCTGTCTTGGGCTTGACAGTTGTCAGCTCATCTGAGACATGCTTTGGGGGTAATCAGTTGCTTTTTCCACCTTTTCCATAGTTTCTGCTGCTGCTGTTGCCTGCTTTTCCAGTGCTGTGCCCCAGCACAAGGCTACATAAAGAGGAAATTTTCTGATGCATGTGGCTGCTCACCTGCCCGAGCCCGAGGCTGTGGTGGGCTGTTGGGCAACATTCATGGTGCTGTATGCTGCTGTGATGGACGCTAGCATCTTCCCCAGGCCATGGCTGTACTTGGAAACTGCTGTGAACATGGCCCTAAGTGACACACCCTAAGAATGGAAAGCGTCTGTTTTCTCCCTATCATAAACTGACAATATGGATGTGTACAGGTATATTTGATATCAAGGAAAAAATGTATGCTGGCTATGAGAAGGGGAGTAGCTTTCACTCCCAGAGCAGAGGGAGCACTGCTAGAGGATCACCCTTCTGGGTAAATCGTTCTTGGTGTGCAGTCAAGACATGAGGAAATGCCCACAGAAACCAGAGAGCATCTCTAAGACAGTTAACATTGTGCTTTGCATTTGGGGGTCAGTCAGAATTGCTAACAACCTCAGGTTGCAGGCAACTAAAAGTCAGGCTAAAGTCTGTTAAGGGGAAATATGAAAATGTTTCTTCCAACTGTTTGGGACCTAATGTGGTTGAACTGAGTTTTAAATCTTTCTAAAGGATGATTCTCATATTCTAAAGCAAACTTTTCCCTTTCTTCCCACTAGCATTCTTTTTTTTTTTCTGCTGTGAAAACCAAAGTATTTTCATTTGAGGGTATGTGGGGACCTTTAGATTAACCCAGTTGAATCAGATGTTAATGCTTAAAAATTTTGAAGTTTTCCTGCTTTTAAAATTGATTAATTATTATTTATCTGATAGGAGGAAATCTGTTGTTAAATAATCCTGAGGCACAAGTTTACAGTGCTTTTAAATTCAAAGAGAAACTACTTCTTCTGCCATTTCCTAAGGCTTGTAATCTATGTTCTACTAATTAACACACTGAGTTATACAGTAGTTACTCTTCTTGCTCCTATTTAGCACACAGACTAGTCTACAGTTTAGCTTTTTCCCTTTCAGCTGTCAGCCCTGGGAATCAGGCTGAGGTTTCTGTGTGGTACCACTATGGTCCAACTTGGGTGAGATCCCCTCTGTTTTCAGCTTCATTTGAACAACTGGAACAAAAGCAATATTTCTGTGCATAGGTCTTTTCCTCTTTTTCTCCCTCCTGTTTTATGTTTTGTTTTGTTTTCTCTTGGGCTAAAAAGCAGCCTGTTAGTAGTACAGCTCTTGGGGTAGGATGGTTTGTGCCATTCTCTGGATGTAGTTAAGAAAAACTTCAAGTCAGAGACAAAAAAAGTCTGATAAACACAGATCTGAGAAGGGAATTAGACAAGGAGAAGAGGAGTGTCTGTGCCCATCCTGCAAGGATGCAGATGCCAGCTAACCCAGTATCAATTGATTGTAGAGTTTTAATGGTCTCATCACATTTCTGCGGTCACCCGGTATTCTACATCTCTTGCAGGTAACATTGTCTACCCTCAACGGCACCCTCCAGAAATAAAACCAAGGCAGCAGCACATTGGGTGTCAAAGGATGTGGTACCTCTGAACCCCACAGACAGGTGTCAAAAATATGACAAATATTAGCCAGGGCTTCAGAAGAACTTAAAGCTGTTTCATCTTTCTTCTGCTGGTTTATAGTCTGGCTTGTATTTGGACCATTAATATGTTTCCTCTTTGCAGAAAAAACTAATTACAGCTGGTGCTGTATGAAGAGGATATCCTGATCAGATATCTGCCGATGGTTCCATTTGACATCAAACAGTCCATGGCCTGGGTCACAGAATGGTTTGGGTTGAAAGGGACTGTAAAGATCATCTGTTTCCAACCCCCCTGCCAAGGGCAGGGGCACCTTCCAATAGACCAGGTTGCTCAAAGCCCTATCCAACCTGGTCTGGAATACTTCCAGGAATGGGGCATCCACAACTTTTCTGTGCAACCTGTTCCAGTCTCACATTATAAAAATACTCCTCCATTTCTTTGAATGTTACTATTACTTTTGAGTCTCTCATTTCTTAAAAAAAAAAATAAAAAAAAAAAAAAAAAAGAAAAACAAAACAAGGGAATTCAATTTACCTAAAATAGAAAATGGGCATACATCCCTTTTATTACACAAATTATCTTTGCAATGCAGAGCACCGGTAAAGAGCCGATCTCCTATTTCAAATTATTCTGCACAAAATATAAATATATACTTTTTTTAGTCTTAAAACCCCCACATATGTCTCTTTAGCATGTGGTTACCTCCTCCTAGGTGACAGAGCATTTTTGTTTCCTTACCCTTTTATCACTTGGATGGAATTGCTACTTGTCCCATTCACTGGTTCTGATTTTCAGAAGCCTTTAGGGACCTGCACATTTCCAATCTTTCACATGCATAATGAGAAATCTTTTTAGCAAAAACCTGATGGTGCAGATCAGACTTTCTACTTCCTGTGACGATTGCGGACAAAAAAAGACATGAATCCTGTTCTATTTCGTGTATTAACTGTCAGTTTTCCTATAAAGTGTTTCCCTGGTTCAATTTCACTTTGACAGATCAACTCCCATGGATCTATTTCACCAACACATGAAAAATGTGAGGCAACTTATTTTTATATGGAAAAATGAGTTTACGACAACCAACATTTACACTTACATTTCTGGGGAAGGCAAGCCTGTCTGCAGAAGTCAGGTTTTCTCTGTCCAGACTTTTCTCACACTTCAGCAAGGAAGGTATCACGTGTGGCATATTTTAGCTTATTAACCCCCAAGTTAACTCTTAGTCTCAGTGGTTAAGCATAAAGTGCAGGTGGATCCTATAAGGCTGATAAAAACTATACTAAAAACTAGTAGTTTGGATTATAAGTGTTTTGAAATTCTGTGCATTTGCCTAAATTAGAGATGGCTTTAATTTATCCAAATAATTAGGAGTGTTCTTTCTCATAGGAGAGATTTCCTTTAACCAGAAGTAACCTTGGTTGCAAATGGTTTGAGGTCCTTTTAAGCCAAATGTGTTCTATTATTTGATGAAGTGCAAAAAAGAGCACTCTCCTCCCTGCTTGTAGGATTAATTAGTACATACATTACATTATTTCACAGTATTTTTCCCATCCAAATTTGATTAACAGTCTTCTATTTGCAAGAAGCTCTCTTGTCCTCTCCAGAGATTGATTAGCCAGAGAGAATATTCACACTGCATGCTCAGTTTTATCTACACTTGGACATAACTCAGGTGCTCCTTGTTTGCCTTGTCCTGCTGTTGTGGCTTAAATTTTTGCCTTTCCTCTAGTTGCATATAAATTTAGAAAATTCCTCTTCTTTTCTTCTTTCATTTTCCCAACAGTTGTGCAAAAATTTGTACTGACCTGAGCTACACTTTCTATTCATTTCTTTTATTTATTGTTTGCCTCTTCCATGCCACTTCCATATCCATGTTCTTTATTTGTCTTCCTTGGATACTGAGTCACAAAAGACATACCTGAGCCACCCACCACCTTCTCTTCTGATTTCACTGTGCCTTAATGAAGTGCTTGGGAAGATCAAAGGGGTTTCAAGGACGTATTTTTGTTAACTGTGCCCAGTTCTGACTGCTGGCGACCTGTGGCCATATTAAATTATGAAGAGTCAGCACATATTCTCCTTCTGTTTTCCTGCAGCCTGGCTCTTGGTGTGTTGGATGGCATTTTACCAATATATTAGCACAGTGCTATATTAAGTCTGTGTCAATTAGTTATCAAAGCATTTTGTTATGGCAAATATTTTTTCCTTAGCTGTTCAATGTACATGGCAGCAAGATTATGTTACGTGTGTGATATAGGTTGGCTTGCAGCAGGAATACTGTCGGAACCTTTTAAGATTGGGCTGCAATCCCTGTTAGTCAGTTTTGTAGATATGAGCTAGTGACGGCTCTCAAAGGTGATAATCATATTAGCTGGTTTACCAACTCCTGTAGCTCAAAAATGAGTGGGTTTATCTCTCAAATAAGTAAGTCAAATCAATTACTATTCATTAATATTCAACATCAACATTAAATCTCCATACATTACCTAAATGGAATTGTGCTTGTAGTGCTCACAGCCTCATTTTCCAAAACTATGATCTCAGAATTGCTCCTATTTATATGCCACTTGTTTATGGCACTTGAAACATTTAATTTCACGGTTGTATTTCTCTCCCACGCCTGTCTTCACTCGATGTTTTTAAGTCAGTAGCTGTCATACTTTTAAAGACTGTTGTACTAAGTGTACCTAGCATAGGTACAGTTCTGGTGTGCTTCATTAGACACAGCAGAACACGTGTCTCATATATGACCACATGCAAACCCAGAAATTACAGTAGTTAGCTGCTTTCCCCACCAAATCCTAGTATGAATACAAATCATTCTGGGAGTAAGTTTATGATTAGGTAACTTACCCATGTACTCCACAGTCTGGACCTGTATTGTACTAGATGACTGAAAAATTACATTTAGCCCATGCTTAGAATCATAGAATCATTTAAGTTGGAAAAGACCTGTAAGATCATCCAGTACAATATTAAAACCTACCCCTAAAGTGGGATGGACTCCACCTAATAATATTTAATCTTGCTCTTAGCATCCTTTCCCTGGCCTAGGAATGGATGAGAATCTTTCTTATTTGAAGCAGTTTAATGAAATTTAGATAAACATCTCTCCAGTATGGTCCAAGGATGCCTAATTCTCAGTATGGTGGGATGATAGGCCTTCTGTTCAACATTTCTATAATTCTACTAAAATCTTAAGTTCTGAAATAAACACCAAAATCTGCAATTAAATGAATCTGTCATAACTCACTCCCCCAAACTGATGTTTCTGTTTAATATTGCCACTTTTAACAAGAGGAGGAAAAACACATAAACTAAAAGAATTACTTTGTCTTTCCCTATTATCCATTAAGATACTGGATCTATTTCCTCCTATCTCAGTTTGAGAAAACTTGGAGGAGCAGAAACATCAGACAGAAGTCTCCTCCTTCAGATGAAAATACCCCTAGTTTCTCCAATACAAAGAGAGAGACCAGATGTAAGTGAAAAAAATAACACTTTACCAAGAAGAATGCTAATAACAATACAGATAAAAATGGGTTAAACCAACCAATGAGGAGAAACTTCTCAAGCCCCACCCACCAAATGGGATGGCAGCTGGTCTCCCCCACCTGGAAAACCTGGCAGGAACGGTTGGAGAGTCAGCACTGGCAGGAAACAGTGGATAGCTGGGATTCAATACCAGCACATGCTTGTGTTGCACTGGAGTGAAGCTGTGATGCTGGTACAGGCAGTGGGAGAAGCGCTGTGGACCCCCTAGGCAACTGGAAGGATCCACAAGACACCCAGTGGATCCAGCAACGAGACTTGGTTGTTGCAATTTTGATGTTCATCGGTCGAAGTGGTGGCTGTAGTCCTGTCAAAGTGGTGGTCACAGTCCGGATACACTGAGGTGATGGGGGAAACCCCCGTGGGAAGGGAAGCCCTGAAACTCAGAGTTGCATATGCTCAGGATTGGATGGGAATGCCTTCTGTACCTCTCCTGGGGTGGGGAATTTTACCCTGGATGATGTAATACTGTGAGTCACATGATATATCCTGTGTCTCTGACACCTTCTATGAAGTTGCAGCTGTCTCTTAACGCCAGTGTAGCTGAGTCCATTTTGGCCCATTATGGCTCATCAACAAGAGATGAATATCTTCAGGCTGGGTGTGAATGTTTTGGGGAGTTATCACAACTGAGTCATCTGTGTAAGGAAAAAGAAACACTATCCCACCTCGTAGGGTTTGCCCCTTTCCTTATCTTGTTAAACACCCAGCTTGCAGCCTGAGGTGTTGGATGTGCATGCCTTCAGCCTCTAGCCTGGGTGACCACTCTGCACGTATTTTGCATTAGCAAAGCAGACTGCTGATTGAGCCATGAGCACAAATAGTCCAGTCTCTAAAAAAAACTGTAGGTACTGGAATATTTGAGTCATTCTCCTTAAAGTCTTTTTAGAAAGAAGGCAAAATACCAAAAAGCCAAAAAGGCATGTGTGGAGAAAAGAGAAAAGGTGGATATCAGAATTTTTGTGTAACCCAGGACACCTCTCCATTTAGATGTGCTCACGTGTTAAAACCAGAATGTGTTTATGCTAAGGTGCTGAGATAACTTAATTTGTCACAACTGATAAGACAGTTAAAAGACTTTAGTTGTTTCTCCTGACATTTGCTGAAAGGTCATGAGAGGTGACATTATGGCCCATAATGGTGATGTAATGTAAATGTAAACCAAACAGTGGTTAGCTAACAGAATAGGGTATCCTGATGTGTACTACAGGACTCATATGAGGTGTTAATTAAATAAGTCATGGATTGAAATGTGATACCTTGCAGCCAAAAAGATTGCATTATACATTGTTTGATTTCTGATTTGGTGATAAAAGTTATTGTTCTATCAAAGAAGTAGCTCCTTCCTCAAGATTTAGGTATAAAACCACAACTACTTTACACCTGCTGTAAATTTTTATCAGTTGGTGCATAGTCTTTTTATTTGAGTTGTACTGGAAAAAGAAATTGTCACACAAAAGTTGTTTTTCTAGGTATCATTTATTTATTTCATCTACTACCTAATTATCAGGAACAATATCCCCCCCCCCCCCCAACACAAGGTTTCTAGCCAAGAAGGTGTGCTCAAATATCAATATATAATATAAGCTTTTGTGTAAGCTATTACGGTATTTTTTTGAAATTACTTTAAAGACAGATCATGACAGACCAGTTACCCTGACAAAGCCTGGTGTTGTTTTCAGAGGATGAGCACGGTCCTCAATTTACCTGTAGCATTTTTATGTCAATCAATGTAAAGAAATGAAAGCACTTCATACCCTTCTGGATGAATAACAGGATAGAAGCTTTTTTTTTTTTCACAGTATAGTTACTGGAAGACAAAGAGACCAGTTGGTGAATGAGAATTCTGAGCAAATTAACTGCAAGTCATGCTTTGTGTAAGACACATAGCTCACTGGCAGGTAGGAGCCATATTATGATGAACTATGAGAACTCTGTGTTCAAGGCCAGGTTGGATGGGGCTTTGAGCAGCTCAGTCTAATGGGTAGCATCCCTGCCTATGGCAGAGAGATTGAAACAAGTTAATCTTTAAGGTCCCTTCCAACCCAAACCATTCTATGTGTCTATGATAAAAAAATAGATTAAGTAATTTTAAGTTGTTTTCTGAACTGTGACTCAGGTGTTGGTGTTCAACCAGATTAAAGGACAGGCAACTAGGCTGTTTAGTTTCATTTAGTTATGTTGCATATAGAATTTATATAAAAGATACTCAGGGAAGAGCTCATCACAAAAACAGGTAATTTCACGGCTATTACACAGGGTTAAATTTGTCTCTATTTTAACTATCCATATCTACAATTAAATATGTCTTTTATCAAAGCAAGTAATAGATCATAGATGGTCAGGTATTTCTAGTAACTTGAGAGCTAACAGTTGTTACTAAAGAGCAAAGAAGAAATTAATCCTGTAGAGAAGTATGTCTTAGAGGAAAGAGAGACAGCTCTGGCCACTCTGGCCCTAGGCAGCTAGTTGGTAGCTGTAAAGTGTGTGAAGAAAGGACCTGGATCCCTGACACTGGGTGGGTTAGGAATACACTGCATAACAGAAATGGGAGAAAGGCTTTTTTAGCAAAGAAGAATTCTGTTCCCTTTGCGTTGTCTCTGCTACTCAGGGGAGAGAGTGATGAAATCATAACTGCTAGGTTAAGATGTGCTTAGCCTGAATGATGTGGTCTGATAAGCCATTTGGGAACTGGGGGGATGCATTACATACCTGTGAGTTCATCAGAACCCCAATAATTTTGTACTATAGAAATGCCAAAATAGAAATAAATCTATGTTTAATCAGAGAAATGAGGTACCCCAAATGCACTGTGAAATATATGACAGCAGAGAAATAAATATTTAAATGACATCATCTATGTTGTAAAAGGATAAGTGCCTGGAGCGATTCCTTGGCACTCTCCCAAAGATGATACCTTTAAAATATGACAGTTATATTGCTCTACTAGGTTAAGAAAGTTGCAAATTGGAAACGGATCACAAGCTGCTGCCTAAGGTTTGCTTTATAAAAGTGTTGTTTCAAAGGTTAGTGATCAACAGTGCTACCTTTACCTCCTGGGGTTTTGTGGTAAGTTCAGAGTTAACGGCCAAAACTTGAAGCCTTGCAAAACACAAGTGATAACTGGCTTCTCTAGTTGCAGTTCAGTCTGAGGGAGACGGACGAAGTAGTCTGGGCTTTAATTAGTTAAAAAATCCAAACATGTTTTTTTAACTACCTGTTTCACAGCTTTTTTTTCTTAGATAAAATATCTGTAGAAGTCTCTGAGTATGAACAGTGATCATGATTATTTTTGTAGCAATCACACAGTTCTTAATCTCTCACACAAGATAAAGGATGCTCTGCAGAGAGCATGGTACAATACATGCACCTAATTAGCTGCCAATTATCTAACTAGCAAATGTAAAGATGGGTGGAGAGATTTAGAAAATGTAAGGGGGGGGTGTCAATTACTTACCGGCATTTACTTACCAGCATTTACTTGTGGAAGGAGGTCAAATTGCTCCTGTTTCTTGGCACAATAAATGTCCTTGTGCATTGTCAGACTAAATGATTAATTTCAGACATAAAGGAGCTGGTGTATCACTATGAGCAAGGATCTCCCTTACTTTTGGTCGTCTGAAAACCATGGAGCCACCTCAGTAGTACCGATGGAGAAAAGCAATGCTCATCAGCACTTCAGGTCCTCCCACCCTCAGCTAAACAGACAAACCAGGTTTTGGTGGCACTTGAGTGTCTTCCCTGACTTGAGAAAGCCCAGACAGCTAACTTTGACTAGAAACAACCGTTCATGAATGAGGAAGAAGCTTGCACATACCTTTTGACAAATCAAGGTATCTGAGGGAAATCTTGTTTATACCTGTCTATTGCTTTCTTTCTTTTCTTTAGGGTTGTGTAGCTATTTGGTACTCTCCTTATCTTTATCTACCCATATCTGAGTTATGCTGAAAACTAGAATTTTGCGCTTACACATAAGTAGCTAGAAAGCCCTTAAGTATTATTCAGTCAGTATTGAACAGCTGAATTAGCACAGCCAAAAAGCTTTAGAGCTTCCTTCATAGCGTGGATGAACTCCAAAGTCGTTACCATAACTGAGAAGAACAACAAGGAAAAAGATAAAAATCAACTGAAAACCTTAAATATGCATCTATCTAGATTGTTTCTTACATGGAAAGATCTCAGTGAAACAAATGAGGTCAAAAGCAATTTTGACACATTTTAGGAGTATGGAAACCATCTTGAAAGCCTGGAGAAGTCAGTAGATACTGACTTAGTTTATTGTAACCTTAAATTATTATAATGTTGAATTGATATTTAATATCCATGTATTGATGTTTTACAAGTAATGTGCATAGGGGATTTATCTTCTTTCCCAAGTATTCATTTCATGCTCTAGCAGAACTTAAAGACTTGAACAGAACAGGACTCATTATACTGGTGTTTATAAGCTACTCAAAAAGGTTTAGAAGGACTATAATTTTCTAATACATTTTCTTAGACATTTTTCTGTGCGTATTTTGTCCTGAAACTATTTTGTCTCTTGTTAGGAGAAAGTGTCTAGAGACACATAACAAAATTTCTCCAGTTCAATTGTTAAATCCCTTGAAATAGCTTCTTCTGTTTTCTTGTCCTGTTCACCTGGTTTCCAGAAACAGAGTAGTGTTCTATTCCATAAAAAAAGTCATGATTCATAGAGACTTTCGGAAAAAATGTAAATAATTGCAGTCAATAGTTTATGTGCTTAAGCACTTAAATCAGACCGTTGTCTTTTTTGTTTTTTTTTCCCTAAATAAATGAAATTCCAGAACAACTAGGTGAAGGTTTCAAAGTTCCCACATCAAAATTTTTAGCTTCTTTTATTATACTGTGTTTTTACATTTGGAAGGAGACATGGTAATATTGCAATATTTGCTTCTAGGCCTTTTTGAAGATACGAGTTTTTTTCTATGATTTTGCAACAAAATGGGTATTTACAAGTCTTTACACATTTTAAAATTGCAGCAGAGGTATAAAATCAGGTAGGGAACTTCCCACAAAATTAAGGAAAATAAGGAAAGTATGAATCATTCCCTGAGAAAGAGAATAATATGAGCTGAAGAAGCCAAGATAGGAAAATCATTGACATAAAGAAGCCAAGATAGGTAAACAATTAGGGTGCTCAGTACTGGCAATGTTTTCCTAAGGGAAGCTACTGCTTCTCTATGAACAGGCTCAGGAATGCTTTGACTGCACAGTGCACAGGGGTGAGACTGCTGCCCTCCTTGTATCTGAGCAATTAGTAATTGGTGTGCCTGCCTTCCCTGAGGGTGTTTGTCTTCTTGAAAGTTGCCCTTCTACTGGGGCTGGACTGAAGTCAGGAGATGCTTATGCATGAAAATCCCAGATTGTGTTCTTGGACTAAGTTTTCTCTTAAGAAGTGACTTCTATAATTTTCCCCTCTTTGTTCCTCCTCAGTTAAACCCGCACTGCTTTGCCATGTGCAATCTGTGCTGACCTGAATGTGCTGTTTTCCAGCTCTAAGAGAAACAAAACTGCTCAGTTTCTGTGGTGCATGCTGTTGGGCCTCTGCAATTTTATTTTTATTCTCTGGCATGATTTGCCTTAGGAGCTTTTTGTGGTGGCTGAGGCTCTTCATTCCTCTTCCCAGTACAAGCATGCATCTACCCTCATGCAGCTCTTCATCCACATGCAGATGCCCACAGCAGAGCCACAAACAGAGAGAAGCAACAGGATATTTCAGAGGCACAAATTACACTTGCAGACAATTCTTTCCTGAATTTTATCTTCTGCCACTGTTAAAATCAACAATTTCTCCGTTATTATTTCAAAACACTGGCTACCCTAAGAGGGAGTGTGCTAAAACTTTTACACTCCTAATTCTGATTAAAAACAAGAGCCCCTTTCTTTGCAAGCAAAACAGGTAAGTAATACAGAAAAAGAATTGAAAATACTATAATCTCTTCTTCTGGTTGCCCAGATCAAATTTTTGTTACTGTTTGAGCTTTAGACTTCTTATTTGCAGAGGCAAAAATGTAAAGTTTCAGTCACTTCTTATCTCCCTAAAAGGAAAAACTCTCAGTTCCACAGCAGTGACTGGAGCTGCTAAGGGGGTTCTGGCTGCCCCACTGGAAAGAACCACATTGCAGCTGCTGGGAAGTGACAGCTTTTTTCCTGGTGAAATTCACCCTCATCAGAAGGCTGTCACATCATCAGCTTTTAAGCTCTATGCAGACCATATTTCTTTGGACAGGATTTCCTAAAATAACCTTGACGGTTGGCTGACCATCTCCTGTGCTTTCAGAAAGTCTTGTGCAACACATATACCATGCCTTGCAGGAGAACAACTCTTTTTTCTTTGGTCATTAAATATAAAAACACTGCTCAGATGTGATGGTGATAAAGGCCTTCAGAAAAAAACCAACACATTCTCCCTGGTGATATTTTGGGGTGATTTTTCTATTATTTATACTGCTCTAATCCCTATCCAAATCATTCTATTTGGCTATTCTATATAGCTTCTTTCAAGCTATTTCACCAGAAATGAGCATAAAAAAATTATGGCAAATGATGTAATCAGCTGTTATGGGGAATAACAATTTTGTGAATTTAAAAAAAAATGAATGTTTTACACACTAAAGCAGAGTGACTTTCAACTCTTTGTCCTTTGAACAAATATAAAGATACCATAAAGAATATTTTAATACCACCATAAGGAAAAATACATACATTAGTTTTACATGAGGAAAGAAAATTTTTAAGTGTAAGCCCGAAAACCCATATGTCGTGCTGAGGTCAAATGAGATTGTATATGAAGTAGAAAGATGCAATTGTGAAAACACATAATTTCCCTTCTGTGTTAACACGTGGGAGGTGAAACTTTACCACCTTACTATGGCAATTGCATCTGCTATTGAACATCTCTTTACATCCCTAGGGTTAGTCTCTGAATGTTACTAGCATCTCTCCTTCTCTTTTATTTTAAAAAGGAAAGACATATGCAACTGTGTTTGCATTTCTCTTTGAAGAATCTCCATGCTCAGGGGTGCTGGGGCAGAGTAGCCGCTGTGCTCCCAACGCATTGAGATCCTTGGACACCCTCGCAGTAGCAATCACCCCATGCTGCTTTCTCCCAGGCTGATGCTAGCAATTTTTTTAAAAGCATTTTTCCTATTTGAAATAGTTATATATATGCGTGGACAGAGCAGTAGGATCAGCACAGACAACCTGGCTGGGTGAGGGCCAGTGGAGCCAGACAATGATGCTTTCCCTCTGGGAGGCTTGCACTTGATCCTGAACGTTGCAGGGACCAGAGCCACTGCTACTGAGCCTCACAGAAAGGAAAATAAGTGTGTGAGCTGTAGGAGTGCACCTTGGTAAAAGTGTGTCCTGGAGATATCCAGCTGGAGGCAATTAGGGAGATAGAGGACAGGTACAGAAAAAAAATTAGTGTGTTTTTAAAACAACATGGGAGATAGTTAAGATGCACAGAAACACATGTTAATACCACTCCAATCCCACAGCTGCTCTCTTTTTGCTGCACTTCCTTACTCTTAGCCTGAGTTCTGCTTAATTTGGGGGCTGAATTTGCTTCCCTCCTCATTGTTTTGCATTTCACATTAGCCTGCTTGAAGTAAAGTCTGCATATCGGGCTGGAGACAGGCAGAAAGAAATCACTCTTACTTTCAGACAGGTCTTTTCCAGAAGCTATTTACCCTTCTCTTTCTTTCACCAAATATCTGCTTGGGACACATCCCTCTGCCATGTGCAGACCTCTGTGTCCCTGCTCAGTGTCCTGCTGCAATGGCATTCTGGGAGTGTGCCTTGAAGCTGCCCCAAGTACTGGGCATCCTGCAGGATTACTCACCCTCAATTCACATTTCTTTTGGGGAGCTCAGCCTCATATTTTTCCTTCCACTAATTAACGTCAGAAATATTTTATTGTCATGCTTTCTTTGTCCCAGTGTTCCTCTAATTAGCTCGCTGAGTTACTCAGTGTGAGTTTGAGGCTGTTCAATGTTAATGAACCTGTCAGTCACAGTCTTCAAAGACTCATAGCTTCAGAGAAGCCAGGGATGGTTACTTCCTGTCTCTGAAAGCAAGAGTCCTCTAGGCTTAGTTTAACCATTTGTAAAATTGGCAATGTTTCTTTGGGGCTTTGAGAGTGGCATATGTGTTTTATTCAGCTCAGCAGTTTGGCCAAGCCAAACTTTGCATACTAAACTGGTAAGGTACTGCCATGTGTCAAAGGCACATGATAAGATGATACCTGATTTGAAATTATCCTGCTCTACATTCTGGTCTGTTTTCACATCATACCTATGCTGCAACTGCATTTTATGTAAATAAAATCCTTTCTGATGTTGCTAAGATAGAGACAGTACAGAAGCCAATGAATTCTCTAAAATGCACATGGGATTTTTGCAAACTGGCCACACTGAACCTTTGGCCACACTTGGCCTTTTACTAGGTCATGAACTACCTTTTCAATTTAGGTCACCTTCATGCCTGTCTCCTGGATTCATCCCATATGGCTACTGCTGCAGACTTTCATTGAGCCAAGCTCCACAGAGCTACCATTTTCTGACCCCAAAACCTTTCCTGTTTTATTTATTTTAATGTTTCGGAGTCTCTAGCCACTTGAATGGCAGCTGGATGGTTTCTGTTCATTGATGTCTCTGCTGTAGAAGGGGCCTTGTTCTGTGGCTTCTCCATCCAACCTCAGTGCAGAGATCCAGACTTTCATTCAGGGAACTGCTCTCTCTGTCTCCTGAATATGCGGCTCCACTCTCTGAGATGATTTGACAAGGTTGTAATTCGATAATCAGAGCTAAAATTTCGCAATAGCACATCATGACAAGGTCCTATTTCCATGGGGACCCCTGATAGCAGCAGTTGATTCAACTGCATAGATATTTTTCATGAATAGCAAGCATCCATTTGCTTTTCTCATCTCCCTCTGTCTCTGCATCAGCACCATATTCATGACAAATGAGAAAAGCAGTGGCAAGGTCTTTAGAGAGATTTATGCGAGTGTGTTTTTTTATTTGGAAGCTACTCGGAGTCACTGACATGATTGGAACAAAAGCTGCAAAGCTCTGGGGAGTTCAGTAACATCTCAGCTCCAGCCCCCTCTGCCATGCAGAGGAGCTGTGGAGAGCAGGGTCCTTGGCTTGCCATGGAGGGCTAGTTGCTTGTGTTGCGTTGCCTCAATGACATTGGTGTCCGCTAAAGTTTCCAAGGAGCTGTACCAAAAAACCCTGCAAGATTTTTCAGCTTGTCACTGAAGTTACTGAACACTCACCCTTAAGCAGTTGCAATGCCATCTAGTCCAGCCCACCCAGACCCACCCACACTGTTTCCATGGGGCTCTTTGGCTGACAGGTTCTTTGGGCTGCAGTTCTCACAGAGACTTGGAGGATGCAGAGCTGAAAGATGTCTCAGTGGACAGGATCCTCCCCGCTTGTAAGGCTCCTGACAGCTCTCAGCTTCCAAGCAGCAGCGCAAGCCCATGACCTCCCACAAGCTCCTGATCACCAGGAGGAGATCAGCTTCTCTTCCTTTTGGCAGTCACTTCTCATACTTATACACCAACCTTCTCTCTGCAGACTAAACAATACCAATGCATTTGATCTTTCCTCATAAGTCATACCTTCGCCCTTCCTGCACCCTTTGGTTTGCTTTTTTGCAGCAAGAAAAATTGGTCACAGAAATCCAGAACTGACGGTAAAATAGCTGAGAGAACCAGACAACTCCTTGCCTTGTTGGTAGGCTATCTTCCTGTTCAGGGCTGATGCTTGCCAGGTTTACTTTTCAAAACCATTCAATTCCTGCCTCATATTCAGGAGTGACTGTAACTCAACTTTTCTACCACACTGTCTTGGGACATTTAATCCTAAGTAGTCTTAATAAACCCATGAAAATTCATACATCTGACTTTCTTCTAATACTTCCAAAAAGCTTACTTCTAGCAGGATCTTTCTGAGACCTGAAAACTGGCTTGCCTGGCTCTCCCCTCCCCTCTCACACAGGCTCAGCAGTGTCTCTGCCTTTCCCAACCTCCTAGGAACTCAAATATTTCACAGCTTCACGCAGCTCTGCTCTTGCTGCAGCTGTGATACACTCTGAGGTGCATCTTGTCCCTTTGTCATGGGTTTGAAATGATTAGTCAATTGATTGCAGTTAACCTTTTTACTAGGGGAAGCAAAAAAATCATTTAATGCAGTTGCAAGCAAAAGCCATTGAGCATAGTCAGTTAATAGCTTTCCTTCTCTACTGATAATGGATTACACATTTTCTGTTTGTCTCCTTATTACCGGTGTTCCTACAGAAGTTAACAAGAAATCACAGCATGATGAGAGACAGAGGTATCTCATTTCATGCTTTTCTTTTCCTGATTTCCCTGTGTTTTAGAGTTGCACTCAACAATCTTCTCTCACTTGTCTTTTTATGTGCCCCTCGAACCTGGGTCAATGAAGAGCTCAGTAATAAGCCACACCTCTTTCTAAACTTCTCATAACTCCTCCTCTCTGGGGCAGTTGGCAGGTTTTTTTTTCAATAACATTTCCTTAAAGAAATGGCCATCTACCCCATTTCCAATTTAATTGCCTACCTCGAGATCTTACTACCAGTTGCCTAAGTCTATCAAAATCTGCTTACCTCAAAGCCCATCTTAGCTTGCTGCTCTCCCTCCTGAAGCGAGACTTTTCCATCCTTGCATGGTCCCTTGCACCCTGTCCTCTCCTTGCCTGAAAACAAAGCTGAAGAGAATCTCCCTTTTCATGACTAGATTTTGTATTAAAAATAAATTCTGCATGTTCTATCACTTTCTTGGAGACATTCTGTACTTTACTTGGTCTCTTTGGGATTGGTTACATTCTGGTTTTTCATTGCTTACAGCTCATGGCTTTTTGTCCTTATGTGCTGGTTTTAGCTGGGATAGAGTTATTTTTCTTCATAGATACCATGCTTTGTATTTGTGGTGGAAGCAGTGTTGATGACATACCAATGTTTCTGTTATTGCTGAGCAGTGCTTACACAGCATAAAGGTCTTTTCTGTTTCCCACTCTGCCCTGCTAGTGAATACGCTGGGGGTGCACAAGAAGTTGAGGAGAAACAGCTGGGACAGCTGATCCCAACTGGCCAAGAGGATGTGCCATACCATACAGTGTCATGCTCAGCAATAAAATGGGGGGCAAGGCGGGTCTGGACTCAGAGGGAGGTTGTCCAGGGATACCGTTTCTTGGGATCTAGCTGAGCATCAGTTGGTTGATGGTGAACAACCAGGGGTTTTTTTGCATCACTTGCTTTTCTTATTTTAGTTTTTTTTCTCCTTTTTTTTTTTTTTGGCGGGGGTTAGGGAGGGCATGTTTCAGTTTTTTGTGGTTTTGGTTGGTTGGTCGGGTTTTTTTGGTTTGTTCTGGTTTTAACTATTAAACCATCTTTATCTTGAACTAGGATTTTTTGCACTCTTACCCTTCTAATTCATTCCCCTATCCCACTGAAGGGGGAGTGAGCGAGTGGCTGTGTGGTGCTTAGCTGCCTGCTGGAGTCAAACCGCAACAACTTGCCAACCAAATTCTCATTCATCTCATGCCTTGCTGCTGAACCTTTAGTTTGCTCATGTGTCTAAGTCACACATGATTAGATGTAATTAGTCCTGAAAAAATCATACTCAAGCAATGAATTTAATTGGAAGCAGCAGAATGACTGTGGTAGAAGTACTTGTTTAATATATCAAAGTCACAGACAGTCATGGCTTACCTCCACAGATAGATACAGACAGGGCCTCTTTTTTCCAGTTTATATGGCAGGGCTATTGAATCCTTAGAGCTCGGTCACAGCTTGGAAATGTGTGTGTGAAGGGCATGCACAAGTCTTTCTGTACCATCTTCAAGCCCTCACAGATGAGTGTTCTTCTGTAGCTATTGACCCTTAGATGCAGGGTGCAGCTGTCAGGGAAGAAGAGAAGAACAAGGTCTTTTTTTGATGCCTGCTGGAAGTGTCCAGGTATAACTGCAGTCTCAGCAATCCCTCCTGGCAGACATGAGGGACAAGCCATTTCAGAAACACGGAAGAAGAACACTGACTTCGGGTGATATCTTTGTCATGGTATGTCATTGCCTCTCTTGCAGCAGAAAGGTGCAATTTTGTAGGTTCTCAAAAAAAGGAAAGACAAGCTTAAGGCTTCCTCCACAGAGTCTCAGTAGGTGTTAGTTGGCCAGATGTTACCAACTATCTGTTCAGTGGCTCACAGGAGAGCTGTCCCAATTCATATGTATCTTCAGTCAACAGAAGAGGAAGGCCTTCTCTGGAACATCTATGGTTTTTTCTAGATGTGTAGCAAGTACAAGTCATCTGGGCTATGGCATTTTTCTTGTGATAGCAAAAATTGTATGCAGGGCCAGCAGGACATAGTCAATCAACAGTAAACACAAACAACAATAAGCGTAAAAGCACAGACCCAATATTAGAAAAACAAATGACTGACTGTAGCATCTTGGCTTGCTTATCTTGCTCTCAGATTCTTAGTTTATTTAAATAATTACTTGGCCTTATGGTTTTCTTTTGTTGTTGTTGGTTTTTTGTGTTTTGGGTTTTTTTGGTTGAGGATGATTGCAATTCAAAAAAAGGGACCTTTATATGACCCTGACCATTAAATCTCACCAACAGTCCCTAGAAGAACTACTCAGAGATTATAGCAACTCCAATTGCTAAAACCTTTCTAATGAAGTATCCCAGCAGTAAGAACATTAAAAGCTAAATTTTTAGCTTAAAAATATGGACTGAAAAAAATATGGACTGAAAAAGAGAGTCTCCGAAAGCTGTTCAGACTGTTTTTACACACTCTACATTCAAAGAAAGATTGTGGGGATGTTGGGATGAGCTCTGGTTTTGCTTCTTCATTGATGGAAGACTAGTGCACTGCTAAAGATGTGTTTCAGCTTTAGCATTAGCTGCAACAGTAGTGTTTCAGCTCACTGGATGCCAACTCCCACATGAATATCTGAAAGATGAATGACTAAGCCATTAGAAAGGAATAAACTCAGTTCTAGTAATTCTACACACCGTTGTAAAACAATTCCTATCAATGCATTAGCTCTGGCTGCACAAGGGGGCTCTAGGGAAGGGATATTGGAGCTGTGGCTGAAGTGTTTTTTGCTGCTTACTTCCTGATCCACCGCAGACTCCTTGTGTCATCTCTAACAGGTTACTTAAGCTCTTTGTGCTTCAGTTCTCTGCTGGAAATGCAGCTAATGTGATTTCTCTGAATTGCAGGAGGGAGTTTTGTGGCTAATGAAATGGAGGCATGTGAGAGGTTCTCAGATATTGCAATACCAAGGTCACAATTAGTATCTTTCAGAGAGTGACTGGTGTAGGGAATATGGTGAACAATAACTCCTGCAAACAATAAAAGACTAAGTCTCTTTTCAGTTGGGCCACTCAATTGTTCTCTCTGTGCTGGGAAGCTTCCTGGCCCAAGTCCTTTCCTCTTATAGTACACGAGCAGATAACATTATTCCCATGTTGAAGAAATCTTATGCATTTGAAAAGCAAAAGGCCACTGGGAGTGTTTCCTTCAAAGCTTCATTCACCACTTTCATCCTCTCATTGACTTCAGAGTGAACCAACAATATCTAAGCTGTAAATTCCTAAATTGACAGAGAACTACTTGTGTGGTCTACATTATAATGGTGCTACAGAATTTAGAAAATATTCATTAACCAATTAGTAAAACTCTTAACACATTTCAATTGACCTTGATTCCTGTTCTGCCAATATACTTTTTTTATTTTCCTGAACTTCTAACAAATGTATAAATGTAAGTTCTCTTGTTGCTACAATCAGGTGGGATTTGATGAACTGCTACACTCTTCTGGATATTTGAAATGTGACTGGATGGAATTGGAGTGAATTTAATCCTCTTGGGAATGGGTATACTAGCCACAACGTTGCCTATAGATTATCTAAGACGGTTTTGTTTTTCTTTTACATTTATATTTACTCTTCTACAACTAAATAAAATGTCTCTAATACCTCCTAGATACTGGTCAGCCTCCCAATATCTCATTCCTCCAGAACTGAGTACATTTCTAAATATCTCTTTATAGGAGGAGAAGAAGGAGGAGGAGGAAGAGGAGGAGGAGAAGAAAGAGGAAATATCAACAGGAGGAGTAAAAAAATGCAACAGGAGGCAAGAGAACAAGGAAAAGTAGAAGGAACTTGAAGAAAAATGGGGAGGAACTGAATGAGAAGGTGATGGGAAAAGAGGAACAGTGGTAAGAACACAGGAAAGTGAAAGATATAAAAAATAGAACGAAGATGAACAAAATCAGGAGGAATTGTATAGAAAAAAAATAGAAGAAAAAAAGCTGAAAGAAAAAGGGGAAAAAGAAGTAGGAGAAGGAACAGGAGGAAGAACAAAAGGAAGGCTGGGACTCAGTGATCTTAAGAGTCTTTTCCAACCTAATTGGTTCTGTGATTCTTAACTGATGATGAAGCTTTAAGTACTGTCCCTATCCTTCCTTGCATTCACATACCTTTTTGTTGGCAGCTGCTCATGTGCACGGGAACAAAAAAACTCCAAAGCACTGGCTCAGCAAAAGAGTGTCTATCTCCCAGACTATTCTCTTTGGTAGCAGCCTGTAATATACGCATAGGGATAAAAGATCTCCTCTTCATCTGACAACCTTTAATAATTCATAGCCTTCCAAAAGAATTGCTTCTTTCATAGTGCCAAGAAAGGTAATGAATGAAACAACTACCAAACTGAAAGACAAAAAGAAAACTTCTTTGGTGATGACTTCTTTTGCACATCCATCCTCCAGACAGTAAATGTTCTGGAGTGGGGACCATGCTGCTAAATTTTTTTGTGAGACGGCAGGTATATCATAAGGATCTGCCAAACAATTAGAATAATTTCTCATTATTTTCACCATAAATACTTCCCAATTCACCAGTATATTGGTTTTTTAATTACAAAATTCACCTGCTCTTTTTTACTGTGAACTTCATACTCTTAATTTTTAAGGACTACTTTTTTTTTCCAAAGTGCTAGCAATTATCCTTTCAACCAACTCTTACCACTGCAGTTGAGCCTCAATATTCACTGGAGACCAGAGCTGGTGGCCAACTCCCATCCTCTGCAGTGACAGTAATAAACACACTTGTATGTACTTTCACTTCTGCTCTGAAGATTATGCAACCTACACATACTGTGGACAAAGAACTGTTCTTGCCCTTGTCCCAGCCGTGCAAATCCAGACCATCTCATGGAAAAAAAGCAACACTCTTTCACACCAGGGCAATAAAGGATTCCACTGTAATAATTTGACCCTCCTTCTTTTTCTACAGTGTACAAGAGGAATGCCCAATGCATGCAGGCTGCTCATTCAAAGTTTCCTTATTTTGTAATCACTACATAGTTAATGATCACAGTGTCTGTATAGAAGAAGAAAATTAAATGAAAGATTCATGGGGGGGGAAGCATAAGAGTAGGGAAAAAAAATCATTAGAGAAGGGGAAAAAATCTGTTTCTTAATATTTGTCTGTTCAAGTTTATCAAATCCCTTTTTTTTCTAAAATTAGTTGATTAAAATCACAAGAAATTTCAGTGGCAAAATCCCTGTTTTCACTATTACTGTGTGAAATCCTACAGACCAGAAATGAAAGCAGTGGTATCAATGCAGCAGGCAGCAGAGAGCACTCCAGTAGCCAAGTAGCACACTGCTGGCACTGCAAAAGTTGCTTCTCATTGACTTCAGAAGCATAACTTTGCGAAATAATTGCCATATCAAGAGCTTCAAAGTTTGAGTCTCAAAAAGACTGAACACTTGAAAATTTGGTTTAAAGAACCCAGCGATTCTGGAACAGAGATAGGTTCTGGGCTGAGACCTCCTGTGTGCCAGTCCCCTCTCTTCAGCTTGCAAACCCTCCCCTCACAAGGTTCATCACTCCCATCTGGTTTCACCAGCTTCCTCTTTCCTTGACAAGCATGGGTCTGTATTTCTGACTTAGTGTATCCGACCCAGAAGCCAAACTAGGATGAGCATTTGGATTCTGGCTCACACAGTTTGCAGGATTCAGCTTTGCAGTTTGGATTCAAACCCATATACAATATTTGTTCTTTGTTGTCAGCTTTGTTTGGGTTGTGGTTTTCAGGTTTTGTTTGTTTCTTTAATAAACTCTTCATATCAGGTTTCACTTCCAACAGATAGGTCAAAAGACATGACCTTCCATATTGGTATGCATTTCTCAGAGGATGCCTGAAGAGCTGAGTAAAGGCCTTTGAAGAATTCTTTTCCAAGAAAATGCGACAGAATTTTTCATATTTCCAACTTTAACACAATGTATAATTAACGTGGGGAATTCATTGAAACAGAAGATAAGAGGGCCAAGGTCTCATCTCTGTGGACTGTAATAACATCTGTAGTTATAAATAGACAGCCCTCCATGAAATGATCCTCAATAATATTTTCAATAATTCATTTGCTGGTTGACAAGTATGGGGGAGAAGCTTCCCGTGGGGCAGAAGAAATCCCAGCTGTGGCACCAGCATCTGAAGCACCTGGTACATAGCTCTGCGTGATGGCAGCTACTGGATTAGTTGGACCGCTTGGGCAAATGTTAAGTTTACAAGACTGTGTCCAGTAGAAATCTCTTGCAACTGCAACTGAGATACCTGCAGTTTTTTCTTATCACTGTAGATGTTATCAAAGATGAGGGTTAAGCATATTTACATGTGTGAAAGGAGACTATTCCATTCTCTTTCCCCTCCTCTGCAGATAAAAGCAGAGATTACTTAAGAAGTTGCTCTTCCAATATTGCATTATTCTCACATCTGACCTCTCTGCCTTTCCTATACAAGAGGCAGACGTCTCTTGCAGCTTTGCAAAGCATTGATTATATAAGCCAATGATTTTACAAAATGGATGTCAGAAGTTAGATCCCTGAACAGGCAGTCTGCATTGCAAGCATCTGAGCACCTACTGTTTTTCTTGCCTTCAGAAGCACTCAAAACCTTTCAAACTTCAATTATTCAGTGAGCTGTTTATGACTGACCTGGTAGGGTTACAATAGGTACTTTAGTTTAGTAACCTTGGTTGTCTTTCAACTGATACTCGGCAAATGACTACTAACAAAACTAATTTACTTTGTCAGCAATAAGATAACACAAAACATTACATTTATCAGAGCAGAATTGCACCCAGTATGTTAATATTGCACACAGGGTACACCCAGTTCTTCCTTATGCCAATAGCACCTCTGTTAATTCTGGCTTGTATCTCAGCCAAGAATTGATGGAATAACAGACTCAGTCTTTGTTTTCCTAGCTACTTTGAAGGAATTTACTAGACCTGACCTTTTGCTACTGGAATTTTACCTGCAAGATGTAGACTTGTCATGAGGCTATCGGTGTCTGTTACAGTTTGAATCAAGGTACTTATGGAAATAATCCTTCTGGAAAAAACCTGATGCAGTAAATTGTTGAATAATAAAACTTCCGAACTGTTACAAGTTCTCTTAGTATACTCATCAGCAACAACTAAAGAAGATATATTTTCTTCAGAATGCTGTTCCACCTTAAAACCACTGTTTGGAAATGGTGTTTGCATTCTCCCTAAATTCCTGCAGCAGGGAAGTAACCCAGAATCGATACTTGTACTACAATTGCTGTAGCTCTTAAGATTTGAGGTCTTCAGCCTCCCAGTTTGCAGTTCTACTACTAAACTGCAGTAACAATTGCTGCAATGGTCTGAACTCAAAAACCCCAACATATTTCTGTAGGTTAAAACTGACATTCTCATCTCACTTTTTTTTCCCTAAAATGAACTTGAGAGATGCTAAGAAAGAACACATTTTAAAAATCTGTGCCATAGCAACTATTTGAACCTTACTTTGTGAATCCAGTGGAAGGTGAATGCTGGTATGATAATAGAGCACTAATAACAAAAGCTTTGTCAGAATAATGTGGCAAGAGTTGTGCTAAATAGACTAGATTTGTTCTTCATGGTTTGTGCCTGCAGGGGGGTCATGTGATTAAAATGCCTTCAAATTTTGTCCCAGTTCTGCTATCTTTATTCATAATGGCAGCACTTATTGGAAGACTGACAAACTCACACAACGCTACTATCTGAGCTTTTAAAGCTTTTGGCTGTGCAGTGCTCTCTGGAAGTAGGAGGCTGCCATGATGGAGTAGGAGTCCCATATCTCCTCTCACAGAAGAGAAATATCTGATATCTTAAAGCATCTATAGTTTCAGGAAGTCACATTTATGGAATATTGTTGTGGATCATAAGATGCAAGCACCTGAAAAGTTGTTCTAGGGAAGCCTTAAAGACCTTTCTATGAAAATGTGTAAGCAGCCATTTGTGAACACAGTGACTTTCAGGCACTTTTCATTGGAATTATAAACCCCAGTTCAGTATCACTAAGTATTACTGCAAAATGAAATGCAGAAAGAAGCTTAACATTTCCAGCTTGATTTTCCAAACATTGCAAGCCTAGGACCAGGGCTCGGTTATTGCATTAATATAGCCTTTTTTTCAGGACTGCTGCTGAACTACAGCTTCTTCTGATTCCTGTGACTTGAACATCTGCAAATCTGAAACCATTTATTTTGGTGTCTCAGAATGGGTTTAGCAACCCGTTTTAGGCTGAAGTCCTTGATTCTCCTACCGGCAAAATAAGGCAGAGCTTAAAAAATGCTGACTTCCTTTTCTCATCAAATGTATGGAGGCAGGTTGATTCTCCCCATGATGGGCTGAACTACTGGAGGATTGTCACTGGAAGTGGAAGAAGCTGTTGTGTTGTGAGACATGACACATCATGTTCTAGAATTCTTAAATACATAGAGAAAAAGACACCTGGGAGCCAAAAGATTCCTGCATGGTCACTGGGTCATGTATCTGCTGACGTAAATCTCACAGAAGGAAGAGGACAAAAGGAAATCTCCCGCTGTGGTTCCCTGTGTGATGGTAGATGCCTCCTTGCAGGATGAGTGACAGAGAGTTCCATAAACTCTGTGGATCACTAGGAGATAATAGGAGACCTGCAAATCTAGAGAGACAGTAATTACATTAGCACTGCTAATGAGAACAAACCAGGAACAAAGTTTTAAAGTCTCACCTCGGTTGGTTACAGTGCTTAGGTAATGGTTCATTTCCTGTTGGGCTTTGGGCTACTTCACCCAATTTTCTTCTGGGCAAAATAGAAGTATATGTCACTCCAGAAAGAGCCCTTCAAAGACTTTATGAATGATACTGCAGCAGTTTTGGATCCTTATGCCCCACGCAGTCCTCTGATGCTATCCCGACTGCCTCTACACACTCAAGCACTCTCATGTGTCCTCTTGCCCCAGGTCAAGGTATTCAACACATGTACTCAGTTTCAGGCTATAGAAACAGAATTCTGGTGATCTGTAACACCACTATAAGGTACTCTGAAGTGGAAAAAATGTACAAAAGAGTGTAGTCCTCTATTAAAGCCACAACACATTACACAGGACCTAGGAAGCACTCAAAGCCAAATGTTTGTAGATATAGTTGGCTCTGTTCTGTTCTGGTTTTCCCTGTGGTGAACCCTAAGCCATGTAGGCAAGAGCCAGCTGATGCTCCTTGGTCACAAGATCGTAAGGTTCCTCCCTGGCTCTCTGCCATTTGATATGTCTATGGAGATATAGATTGTGAGTCGTAGAACCCCCACAAAGGAGCCATCCTGCCACCTCCACCCACTGGCCATGGTTTCCACAAGACTGCACTTAAAAACAGCAGGAATTTTCCTACTTTCTGTGGGCCTATATGGAGAAAATATGAGTTTTCCCTAGTTAAATTCATAAGCTGGAAGAGGTAGCAAAAGGCACCAGCCATCTTCCTCCCATGTGAAACTAAGAAGCTTTGTCTGCTGAATTCCAGACTTCCAGTCTCTCTCACCAAAATGTCATCCTATAGTAAACACCAGTGCAGAATTCATATTTTACGAGAATTTCTTAGATATCCACAACAAACTGAAAATGGGTAAAACCTCACTGACATTATGCCAGCAGTGTTTTAATGCAATGGAGTTACAGGCAGAAATCGTGGAGCAAATATTACACTGAGGTTCATTATTTCTTTCAAAATATTCTGTTATGGTGGCGATGAGGGAGTGGTGTTCCTATAGAGAAACCACCACATTCCTCACAACCCCTCCATCTACAGTCTCTTTTCTCCAGAATACCACTGGACCTCATTCACTGAAAGAAGCCTTTGTTATTTTTATCCATACTTTCCCAGAAAAGTAAAGAAAAGAAATGGAAGGTAGAACTTCTTGTTTTTCACAAATTTTTATTTTTGCTCTTTAACTGTGTATGGTATTTGTAGGCACATTTTACCAACAGCATGGGAAAGACACCCACTGCATAGGGGACAGGCACCAAATGGGCAGCTGCAATGCAGACCTGTCTCACTATCAGAACAGCTTAGACTGCTGGGTCACCCCTGGGAACATGTGCAAGCTCCCTGTGCAAACTCCAGCTGAGCGCTCACCTCTGTTCTTCCAGCCACAAACGTGGACATTACACTGAAATACTTCTATGCTGAGCAGCTACCTCCCTTGAAGGCAGCTCAGGTGCCAGGGACAGTCTTGCTCTGCCAGCAGCCCTCGGAAGAACCCATTCCTGCACCCAACAGCTTGCTGACACTCAAACTACTTCATTTCAGATTGCAACAGGTACCACAAAACTCTAAATATGTTGTGTAGTGCAGACATATATGATAGAGAACTGATGACAAAGGCTCTACAATAAGAACAGCACATCTCCCCTCAGCTACTGAAATCGACAGAAGCAATTTTCAGCAAGTAGCAACCTGGACAGGGATTTACCCTTCATTATGATAAGTCCCATATCTTCTCAGCAAGCCTCTGAATAATTTAGTGCCCTGGTTCTTTCTGTCATTTCACATAAGATATTCGGCTTTTATGGAATACAGATATAAGAAACTAAGGTTTTAGTTCAAAGATTTTTTTTTTCTGATATGGAAGTGAATGAGAAACCAAGCAAGTATAGCTCAAGAATCTCTTTTGAGTGAGGTATTTTATGTTGTATTTTTAGGCCTCCTACAGACAGCTGCATGTGACTCAGAATGATGCCCAGATATTCACTTTGTGGACAAAGTAAAAGATATAATAAAGATCTTGAGTGGTATATTTTCTTTTGCAAGCACAAGGTCTTTTGCTGTTTGGTAGCATGTATTCATTCATTTGAGGTTTAGTGTCCCCCAGATGCCAAAGAAAAAGGAAAAACTGTTCCCAGAGAGTGACTATTTCTCTGTGAAGTACTTAGGGATGTGTATCAGGATACTCAGAGGATTATTAACACCGAAAATTAGAAAGCAGAGTTTCAGGAGAAGTGAAGAACAACATTTCAATAGGGCCAGTGAACCAGACTATCAGTGCACTCAGCAAAGTAACTTTGTCAAAGCATTTGGTAAAAGCAGCAATATATTTTCCAGAAGCTGTTAAGCAGTATCCAAAATGTCTCTTAATTAGAAAAACAAATTTTGCTTTCTGAGCAACAGGAATCCCCTCGATTTTTTCAGTACTAATGTTTATGACTTTAGTTCCTCTTTGCTGATTGATAGCTCACAGAACCAAGAGAAGCGGGGAGAAGAAAGGTGAATTTTCAGCAATTAGAGATAAAGGACTGTGAGTCTGTAGCTTCTAAAAAGTGGGGAAGAAGACATACAGAAATGCTTCAGAGCACAGTGAGAAATCCATCAGACACAGATTTTGCTTCAGTCCTGTACTAGGTTGGCAAGTGTTCTTGTAGACAATAGCTTAAGGCCACAGCTCTTCTGTGTTCTGTTTGACTGGAACTGCTGCAAAAGAAAACCGAGCTGGATTATACCCACCATTCATGAGAATAACTGAAGTTGTGGGCAGAATTCTAAACCACACATATGTATGTGCATAAATATACTCTGAAATTATTTATCTCTGGCTGATTCTAAAAGCTTTTCTTCAGGAGCATGAAGATTCAGTGAAAGACTCTTAAAACCTTATAAATCTCCTGGACTTGAAAACCTGACTTTTAGCATCTCAGTGACTACAATACAATTTTCAATTCTAAGTTTAATGAAAATGTTCCCTCTGGTTCAATACACGGCCAGAAATATATGGATTTCATTCTGTGTCTTAACATCAGGAAGGAAGAGAAGAAAGCAAATGGCCAGAAGAGATAGTGAAATCTGTGAGACTGCCTGGAATGGCAAGTTGAAATTCATCCCAAATAGAAAGGGTTCAAGGTTCTTCTACTGAGAATTGACCATCTGAAAGTCCATACAAAATGCTGATACACTTCAAGTGGGCATTGACTGGATTCTCAGGGTGCCTAGGAGCCTGCTGGCAGACATTTGCCTTGGCTTGAGGATGCCATCATACTTTGTGATTAGAAACTACCAAATCATCGTAGCACAGCTGCACAGCTGCAAATAATGCAATGCCCAAGCCATAGTCCTGTGAACCCTTAAAAATGTTTTCGGTCTTTCAGCAGAATTAGGTATTTAAATGCCTTTAAAAATAGCTGTGTCACATATAACATTAGGCATGTGACATCCTCTGCTCTGGTCTCTGATTTGGAAGGAGGATCTTTCCCATGGATCCACAGGAGAAGTGACTACCACAGCTGGGGCTGTGTAGCCAGAGCCAGTCATAGAATAGTTTGGGTTGGAAGGGAGTTTTAAAGGTCATATAATCCCAAATCCCCTGCAAAGAGCAGGGCCATCTTCAACTAGATGAGGTTGCTCAGAGCTCTGTCCAGACTGACCTGGATGTTTCCAGGGATGGAGCATTTCCTAACTCTGTGGAGTTTGTTCCAGTGTTCAGTATACCGCTTTACATGTGAGAAATTTCCTCCTCATATCTAGTCTAAATCTACCCTCTTTTAGTTTAAAACCATTACCCCTTGTCCTGTTGCAACAGACCCTGCTAAAAAGATGGTCCCCATCTTTCTCATAGTCCCCTATAGGTACTGGCTGCAATAAGGTCACCTCAGAGTTGTCTGTTCTCCAGGCTGAACAACCCCAGCTCTCTCAGTCTGGCTTCGCAGGAGAGATGCATTTTTGTGTCCACTCTCTGGACATGCTCCAGTCTGTCTGTGTCTTTCCTATGCTGAGGTCTCTGGAGCTCAATGCAGTACTCTGTGTGGGGTCTCACAAGAGCAGAGTAGAGAGGGAGAATCACCTTCCTTGACTTACTAGTCATGCCTCTTTCGATGTAGCCCAGAATATTGTTGGAATTCAAGGCTGTGAGCTCACAATGCCAGGTCATGTCTAGTTTTTTATTCACCAGTACCCCCAAGTCCTTCTTGGCAGGGCTCTTTTTCAAACTCTTCATCCCCCCAGTCTGTATTGATAATGAAGGTTGCCCTGATGCAGGTGCAGCACCTTGCACTTGGCCTTGTTGAACCTCATGAGGTTCTTGTGGGCCCACTTCTCGAGCTTGTCCAGGTCCCTCTGGATGGCATCCCATCCTTCAGGTGCGTCAGCTGCACTACTCAGCTTGATGTTATCTGCAGTCTTGCTGAGGGTGCCCTCCATCCCACTGTCCATGGCACTGATGAAGATATTAAATAGTACTGGTCCCAGTACAGACCCTAGAGGAACACCACTCATCTCAGATCTCAATTTGGACATCGATAAGACTCTGGAAAATGCAGAAGGCTCTGTTTTTGTTTCCAAAACCAGAGAAAATCAGGCAGCTGGTAGTTACCACCTGGGGCCCCTATCAGTGGACAAGGCATGAAGTCTTTCCTCAGCTCCTTTGCAGTACATTGGGGAGGATTTCAATACTTTCCCCTCCAGCATTCTTTAAGTCTGGCCATCTGCCACACATACATAACAAGAAAACAAAGATTTACTGAAATGTTTGTTGAGCTCAGGCAAATCCCAGGTGGAGATGTGCCTTCACTGGAGCAATCCACCAGAATAATGAAGCCTGAGACCTTACACTTACACGTGGTGTTCTCAAACCCATTAAGCTCCTCTGCAAATTCGCATTGCAACAGTCAAAGGATGCTGATGATTAGTTTATTTTAAAATGCAGGGTTCTAATTCACTAGTCAGAAAATCCTTAAACAAAAATTTTTGGTCCCCCCCAACATTGTATTTGTTAGGCCTATTTCTGCTTTTCCTGAAAAGGCTCTTTGAATGACAACAAGAAAGGCTGTATCCAACCTTCTATTAAAAAGATGCTGCTGTCAGAAGTGCAAACAGAAATCTACAGAAAAGGCTCACTCGGGATATCTGACACTGTTGAACAGACTCCTTTTTATGCTGCTTGATTAGCCCTTTGGAGCACGACTTTTTTGAGTTGGATCACCCAGAAACAGAAGTCGTCATATCAGATAGATCTGGAAGAAAAGGGTGTGGCAATACAGCATTGATCGGGAGATACATTTTGCAGGAATATTGGCTAATGATATTAACAGAAATTCCATGTGCCCAGTTTGATCCCAGACCCATGTACAGGTGCTGCCAGGAAACCAGGAGTGCGCTCTCTGAATGCCTGTGAATCCAACTCCAAGAACATGTTGTGAATGTTAGGTGAAATACAGTGTTTAGGGTCCACCTCCACTCAGTAAAGACCTCAGCCGGAATCCTTCAACTTGCACTGAAACTTCCAGACATAGGCTTTTACTAAAATGAGAGTTATACACTGTAGATATCTGCTACACATGCACTTCTCTACTTGTGGTCCTTGCCATAGTTCTCTCTTGAGTTTTTAAAGATGAATATCTAAATATTTTCCGTATGTTCATTCTTACAACAAGTATCCACTGAGCAAGGCTTTATACTGTTGACAATATAAAATATAATAATCAAAAACCAAAACAAGAAAATAATTGCTAATTTGGGACTTAAATTTCATCAGCTCTGCCCTGTCAGGATGGGACAAATCTGACCACAGCAGCACTCAGGTAGCTCTTGTTGAGTGAAAAGTCAAATTTAGCTTGTTTACTGTAAGTATGAGTCAGTTCTGAAGGGTTTGTTGAAAAAATTGTATAAACTGGGACATGAAAATGTAATAAATAGGGACGTGACTGTCAGTTTTACTGCCAATTAACGTCTTTAGCGTATCAGTAATGGATAAGTAGGATCATATTTGGTGCTGTGATTAAGGGCTGGCTGCTGCAAATGCAAAGGAGCAGAGGAGCAACAGCAGTGGGAACCCTCTAACCCCATGGTGCCCAGGTAGTCCCTGACCCAGCCACTGATGAGTGCCCAAGGAAGCTGAGCAGCCCCTGGACCTGGAAAACACCCAGGGCATGGCCCCAGGAGACATTTTGCCCCAACACCCTGCCTAAGGGGGGCCCTGCCCACAGGAGTGTGAAGATCGTTGGGAGAGGCTCATAGATCCAAGTGCCAGAAAGGTTAAAGGATGGGCTGAGTGTCCTTTCAAGCAGGAGTGATCCATTCCATGAATGCATACACATGTACATGGACTACACTAGAGGACTTCAGTCCCCATCAGCAAAAAAGGAGGAATAGGACTGAGCCATCTTTGCCATTTAAGTTTACGTGAGTGATGAGTGTTTTCTGTCTGTGCTGATCTGTGTAGCCAACTATATATATGTGTGTATGTCAAGCATTCATATGTTATCTCAAGCATTTTGTGTGTGTGCTAACACGGAACACATGTTCAGCCTTGCTGCCAGTTGGACCTGGGGATGTAGAGGCAGAAGCCTCACATATTCAACAATGTCTGAGAGATCTTATAATCAGAATGAAGAATTTCTTGATCTAATCTTTTTGGGCACTAGAAGAAGAATCGTGGCTGTGGCAAACACTGTCTCTCCTCAGTGTGCCAGGCAAGACTACAGTAACCTGGCAGGTAAGAGTTTTGGTGTTCTCCTTTCATGGCAGTGCAGATCCTGTTCTTCCACAGTTTCAATGCAGGTTCTCCAAGAAAGGGGTTCCAGCAATTTCAAAGATGTCTCAGCCTCTGAAGTGCCAGTCTGGCTCCTAAATTGCTCAAAAGAGCATGACAACACTGAGCAACCATTTGCCAAAGTTTTTGTCTCATGTGTTAGACTGCAAAACCTAACAAATTAGTTTGCCCTTTGAGAGTGGGGAGGAAGTTGTCTCAAGTCAGGCATTTTAACATCCACCATTTAATGCCCTGCTGCAGCAGCTATAGGTATTTGGTCATCCTAGTGTGTCTGTATGTTCAGATGTTGATACCAGTGCCCCAACTGTGAGAAGAAGTTGCCTGTCTCAATTGGGACTCACTCCTCCATGTTATGCCATTTTTAATTGATCAAATATCAGAAGAACAATGTCATAGTTGAAACAGTTTATTTATCATCTTATATGCCAATAAACTGAGCAAGCTTTGCAGTAATGGTATTAGTAAGAACTTGAAGCTTGGTAAATAGAAAAAAAAGGAAAAAAAACAACATCAAGAAAACTAATATAAAAAACCACCCTAACCTCAGTTTTCTGAGTGAATAAACCTTAATTTTTATCTCAAGTAGAAATTAATTAAAATTTCCCTTTTCTTCTGTCTAAATCAAGCAGTTTTGGTCACTGAAATTCTTGAGATTGAAATCAACAGTCAGAGGAAGGGATCTCTCTCTCTTTCTCTCTGAGGATTTCTTTCAAAGACTAACAAATTTACCATTTTTCAGCTGAGTTTTTTTTCCCTTTTGATTCTTCTATAAAGTACATTGGTACATAATCTTGGGCTAGTGAGAATAGTTATACCTAGATGTTATCAGCAGCAGACTAAAATTACCTTTCCAAATATTCCTTTGATGTTTAAAACACTGGTTTGACTTTTAGCAATCTTTTAGCAAGTTTACATTCAGGATGATTAACAGCACAACTTGTTCCAGACCGACTATTGAATTCAAGAATTTAGTCATCAAAAGTTTCAAGTTGCACCAGAAAATTGATTAAAAGAGTTGCAGTCAATTTGCTTCCATCACTGAAAAGTACTAAATCACACACATAAATCCATCCCAATTTAGAAGAGCACTTATGCTGAATGAAAAGTTTGATTCAGTTGCCTCTACCATCAAGAATAGAAACATACAGAATGATCATGCTAACCACCATAGCTCAGAATTCAAATGGGCTCAATGAACCTACTTAAAAAAGAACTATGGCTGCAAATTATTTGCATGAATTGTTGAGGAAATAATTATGAATGGCAATTACCCTGAGAATAATTAGGCTTTGTTCACAGAGAATTCCTGGATAGAAAGAATATTCCTAAGTTCCTTGTTAGAAATTGTTTACCCCAATATAAAGATGAATTAAATTATTTGAAAAACATAATCTGAATTTTATTAATCTTAAGCATAACTAGTAAAAATAGAATCATATTTCACACACAGACATATATATATCATGTAAATATAAACAAGATAGGATGGCAGGTCATGGGTACCCATTTTGTTTTGCTTCAGTGAAAAAATATAATTTGAAAGGTTCTGTTTCTAGAAAGCCAAAGGAATAAACACAATAATTTTGTTTGGGAATCTGATTGAAATAACAACCTTTCAAAGACATATCTTGAACAGACTATACTTTCTTCATTTGCTTAATCATTGGGCAATTTATCTTTGTTCATCAGGGAATTTTCTGCATTTAACCTAAAAATTTGTTTTTTTCTCAATTGTCTTTGTAAGAATTTGAGAGTTCTTTGTAAAGCAAAAACTTTTCAGCTGCAGAATTTATTTTCACTGAACTGAAGTCAATAGAAGCTTCATTGAAATCAAAACATTTCTTCAGGGCAATAAAGCTTCATTTATGGTTTGCAACAGTGCAACTCTGACTAACTTTGATCATCTCATAAACACAAGGGATAAAAAGATTTGCCACAGAAGTACAAGGAGTCAAAACCAGAAAGAGTAAATGGAAATAGCTGGCTCACTACAGAGCATATGGTTTAATGAATCAGTAGGCTTGTCAGTGGAGGGTGGACCTAAGCAATAACTGTTTCCCCATCTTTTCATCCCCATTGCTTCCAACCTAACCCAAATCAACCCTCCTAGAGATGCGTCAATGTAAACTCAGAGGATCAAAGATCTAGATTAAAAATAAAACTTCTCTTTTGGAGATTAGTTTTTAAAAAATATTTCATTAGATTACTTTTACAAACTCGAGTTAGAGAAATACATTGGCAGAGGCTGAATACAGGAGAGGCAGAAGGTGGGAAGACATGATGCTGAGCAGTGGCAAGCACACAGTTTTGCCAGGATGAGAGCCATTTGCATAAAGCAGATGCTCAGCAAGCTCATTCTGCTTTGTGCTTGTTAGGGACACTTTGGAAAAGATTGGCTGTTCCTCAGGAAAAGAAAATGGCCATGAAAGGTTTCCCTGAGAGGCTTCAGTCAGACACAAACTAAGGTTGAGTTGTGGTGTGATGACTGAAGAGGAAAGTCATCAGTGATTATTAATTTCCTGACCCTGTGAGCAGAAGACTTGAATGATTTGATCTCAGTATGATCCCCTCATATTCTCTCATTAAGAAGTGATAGATAGGCTTACATACCACTGGAAGATCACAAATATTGCTATTCTACAGAGAAAAGACCAAATAAAACATTCATTCTCTGACACTTTGGAAAGCTAGTCAGAAGATTTATGACCACTATTAAATTTAGAAGTGCTAAATAGAATGGTTGCTTTATTAGTATGCAGAAAAAAGATTCTAAGTTATTTTCATTGTGGCACCAGCAATGAAAAAAACTTCACTGGGAATAGTTTTTTTCATTTTCTAAAACAAATACAGTATGCAGCTGAAGGGCTACAGTTTACTTTACAGACATGGGGTACGTAACGATTCTCCTAAGTCCTTAGTTAATAAAATAGTGTGTGCTAACAGGAGATATCTCCCCTTCCACTATCCTAATTTGCAGCTTGTTTTAAGAACTAAATGGGTTCAAAATCTGCACAGGTCTGACCTGGCTCTGAAGGGCTATGCTGTCCCAGACACCCTTGTGTGTTGCAGTCAGCACCATGGTCCTCACCAGAGCCCTACAGAGAGATCTCTACTAAAGCTCAGAGCACAACAGCACCTCCTGCACCTTAGTCACTCCTCTATCACAGCAGCTCTGAGGCCCATGAAAAGGATGGCTCAATGCTCTGCTCATTGCAGGTGGGATGACTCTATACGTCATTCTTGTTTGTTTAGATGCTGGTGAAAATCTAGGGGAGGAGCAATGAGCAGTTCACTGTAAACAGGGAATTCTCATTGTAGATATAAAGCCCTAAAGAATGATGAGCCAGTGGAAACATCTCCAAAGAAGGAAAGAAAACATATGAACTTCACTAGCTTCTGAAAATCCAATGCCACACAGCTGTCTCTCCAGGATGTCTATTAAAGGGATAGTCTTCTGAGGGGTTTCCTGGATTCGCCAGCATGTTCCAGTTCTTGACATTTCCAGAAATTTGAATGAAGCTAATATAGCACTTACAGATCATTAAAATGTCACAACAGCTTTCAAGTGAAATAACTTGTGATCGATATTTTGTCAAGAAAGCAAGACAACAATGACTCTGGCAGAGACAAAACTTACAGGAAATGTCTAAAAAATGTAAATCGTGTACAGAAAAATATATTTTCGGACAAAAATAAAAATAAGGACAGAGAGGTAGAGGATATACACGCATACAGACATACAATGCTGAGGCAAAGAAGATGGGCATTAAGAACCGTGTCATTGTATCCTAGTTACAGAGGCCGGGACCAGTTTATCAGTATGTGGGTATAACCAAAACTGTGTATTCTACACTCTCTGTGTCATTTCTGATGGACTGTTAATAAATAGATTGTCTGCAGCAGCTGCCTAAGGCACACCTGACACCTCAGGCTACAAGCTGGATGTTAAAGAACTCTGCAAGGCAGAGGAGTGTTTCTTTGTCTTCACACCAATGACTCAGCTGTAGTGAGTCCCCTTCAAGAAGGCATTAGCACCTTCACACCCAGCCTGAGGGGTCATCTCTGCTAATGGGCCATGCTGGACTGGCATAATAGGCAGCTGCAACGACCTAGACCATCAAAGACTCCAAAAGTATCCCATGACTCACAGAGTTAAATCACTCATTGTGAAACTCCGTGCCCTGGGGGAGGTACTGGACATTCCCACCTGAACCTAAGCATATATAATCTTGGGGTCTTGGGACTCCTAGCGCCACTTGTCAGATCCAGAGAAGGACTAGAACTTCAACAGGACTGCAACTGCCACTCTCGACAGGACTGCAATCATTACTTCAAGAGGACTGTGACCATCATCTGGACCAACCTTTTGCTTTGCATCCAGGGGGGCCACGGGGTGCTCAGCACAGGGGCTAATGAAAACTGTTCTGGTTTTGCCCCAGGGGGCTGAGTTATACATCTGTCTTCAGGGGTTAAAACCAGTTTTCTCTGTATCATTTTATTTATTGTAATCTTCTTAGTAAATTGTAACTCTGACTTGTAATCTCTTGAGCTGGGTTCATTTCTTCCTCCAGTTTACTTTTATACCAGCACACATTGTCAGGTGCAAGATGATGAACTAGCTCTGGATGAGTCATGGCTTTCTCCCCAGCCTGCGTTAAAGGTCAACATACCAGCTTCTGTTTAATGAAGATTTTTCTCACAATGCTAGTAGATGAAAAAGAAGACTTTTCACAAACTGTGCCTTGGCTAAGGAATTCATCAATTTCTTTACCCTGGCTGATGAGATAAAGTCTTCTTTTTTGCTAAGACTTTGTGTGGTCACATATAGAAAGAAAAATTCTCAAGGTACAATTTCCTAGAATTTATTTTGAAGTCATTACCAGTTGTTGTGGAGCTTATCAAAATGCTAAATAGATATTTTCTGCTCTACTGAATAAAGAAAATAATTATTATGAAGGAATAATAATTAATAGGGAGGAAATAATTTTTCTTTGCATCCATAAACTATGATAAAAAACCAGGATGCTTTGCTGCTGGTGAACACCTGTCACCACAAATAGGGTGCTCCAGCCTATGTCAGCATGGTCAGCCTTCAAGAATGCATTCAGTAGGCATATGCATCCACAACTGAGCCTTTCATTTTAAACTGGCTTTATGGTCCATGGACAGAAATAGGGACTTTTCAGGTACCATATGTATGACCTATTTTAGACCTTAACAATGTATGAGAAGAACTCTGTCTTGGAAGTGTTTAAGTTCCATACAACAGGAAACTGTAAGAGGATATATATAGCTAGTATATATAGCTAGTTCTTATATAAGTGTTTTTCTTAGTCATCTGAGTTTGATCAAAGGCAGGTACCAGCTGAGGGGATGAAATCAGAGGAGCATAGCACCGTATTATCTGAATCAAGAAAAACAATTTACATGACATCATTGGCTCAGTCAAGTCTGCTTTTAGACTTACAACACAACTAATTCAGGAGGGCAACAATGTAAGAACAACACATGGAACAAAACTGAAGTCTCATCTGAATGCTTGCCTGCTTACATCCAAGATTTACAATTACAGTACAGTCATACATCTAGGCCAAAATGGGTTGAATAATCTTATCTCCGCTGATGTTCCATTGATCCGCATTAATATACACTCCTTCTAAACTATCAGTTCTTCTGAAACAAAAAATATCCACCACTGTTAACATGATACATCAGTCACTAAAGGTCAAATGTAGCTTAAGTATGTAGAACCAAACTTGTATTGCAAAGGCAAAACAGTGGCATTGGTGTTTAAAGCTGTATTTTTGAAGAGTACCTTTAATATCACCTGGATTTTTATTTTCTTTTTACTATTAATAAATGTTTTCAGGATGGAGATATGTAAGAAATAAGTATAAGAACTGGCACTATACATCACATATGTGCCCAAGAGGATATAGAAGGACAGCATTTTAATGACACACTCCGTTCCACAGTCATATATAAAGCTCTTTGTAGAGTGGCACGGAAATAATTTATTCCTTAGCTGGAGGATAATCGTACCCCTGATGACATCCACTCTGAAGAAGCATAAAATCTCTAAGCAATACTTGGGAGAAGTGCCAAGCACATTTCAATTCAACTCTTTATAATTTTACATATTCCTCAATCACATACCTATTTGAAGTGTACTTCAATTATGTAAGTGATGAGTACTTTGGAAAATAAATGGATTTTGGATTTCCCACATTGATAGATGTTATACTGGGTCTGGTGCAGGCTAGGCAACTGCCTAGTGTCATATGAAAGAAAAATAACTCTAATTATTGAGATATCTAGATTTCAGAAAGTCATATCTACTGGTGAAGCTTTGTTCAAAATGCTTGAAAAAATTAGGTAGGTCCTATAAGAACCTATAGAGTGATATTAAGAACAATCACCTCAATAATGAATCTTCCTTACAGAAAATTTATAGTAAGAGGCCAGAAGAGAAACTTAAAATGCTTCCAAACTGTAGAAAGAAAAAGCTTGAAAGACTCAGAGAAAGAAGTCACACTCAGCAGAAAGGAGTGGGGCCAAGGCAAGAAGAAATGTGTTGCTCTTGAAGAAAGCAGAGACACATTTGAGAATTGCCTTTCTCGCTTGGCCTTATTCCTTTTGCTGGCAAGAGTAGATAGATAACAGCAGAAATAAAATAACAGAGATAGGCAATGGTGATAGTACAGATTGTGGATCTTGCTGAAAGAACGACTGCTCTGTCACTGATGGAATGATTCTGGACCTGAAAGACAAACTCTGACACTAGTAGGGTTGCAGGAGTTGCTGAGTGTGGATTAACCACATGTGAGTGCAACACTGATGCATCAAGAAAAGGTGCTGAGAGATGTACCACTAAAACCACTATAAGCCTTTTTCTAACAAAACCAAAGAAAGGTTTGGGTCTGCAACAGGTGTCATGATGTTTTTATAACTTTGCTACCTTTCTGTGCTAAATCAAATCTCGTACAATTCTTGGTTTCAAAAGGGGAGAAAAAAGAGTAATTACAGAGTTAACCTGTATGTTCTTCATATCATGTGCAGACCCCTCTGCTTCAAACCAGTAAAAATCAGTGTGAGAAAATCAAGTTTCAGGAAAGCATCTCAAAGGCAGATATTATTTGTATGGAGTCTGCTACCTGAGGGAATAACCACAGTTAGCAGGTACTCTTGGGTTTAGCAAAGGTAACAGGTTCTGCAGTACTAATAAGGTAACATGGCCATACAGATTGATACAGGCAGAGCACTGATTAACTTCCACTCCTTTTTAAGGTTAGTGCCTTTGCAGGTAAGCAAAATTCATGGAAAAGAAACGCTTTTTTTTCCACAGAACAGACTTTTTGCAACTTGAACAACCACAGGAGCTTTCACAAAATCATTCTGAAGCTGCAGAAATCCACATGTTCTTTGCAAATCCTTAAAAGTGCATGATATGCCATAGTTGAATGTTGCAAGCCACTTTTTTGTGCTAAGGGGTGAAAATTACTCCAGCCAGACACCATCAAAAACTGATTATCTCCTCTGACAAGTATTGCGTGTAAACTGTCATGAAAAAAAGTTGAAGATAATCTTTATGATGTTAATCCATTGAGCTGAATCCAAAGAATTTGGAATGACAAGTAAAGCAAAAAGGAATTTGTAAGTGGTAAGACACTTCACTCCTCAGCACCCAAAGCAGCCCTGCAGCTTAGGAAAGCAACTTTCTCTATTCCTGACAAATCACTGGAGGGCATAGAGATCAACAAGAAAGAAATCTTTATGAGCCTGAACTACTACCATGTAGAGATAGATTGTGTGCAAGATCGTTTTGGTGAGGATTTGGAGGAAGAAGAAGGGAATTATGTGGTTCAAGCTATGCGTATTGTAGAGGAGAAAGAGACCGGGATAGGATTGGTGGGGCTAAACACACATGTGAAAATGTGGATCTCTGTGTCTGAGCTTGTCATCTAGGCACGTCAGGATTGTGATTCATTTTGTCCTAAAGGAGCTACCTAAAACAGACTACATGACACATGTCCCATAAGTGCCTTTTTTCCTGCTGCTCCGAGGGTAAGCAAAGCTGTCAAGTTCAGGTATAGATGACTACACTGTAGATGTTTAACCAGCCAGAAAATCCTTTGTTCCTATCTTAAGACATCTTACATCTTCATCAAAGGAAAATGTTGTATTATTTGTTTTGAGGGAGTGTATGTATATTATACACTTTGAGGGAGTGTATGTTTTACTACAATTTTTTTTTTGCACCATGCAATATTTAAAGTTTTGGTAATGTTATAATAATTTTAATTAATCACTAAAAGGGAGTATATTCTGTCATTCTAAGGGCAATTACCAAACTAAATTTGTTATCTCTAAGTAAGGCTTCAGTTCTAAATGTCTAAAAAAATACCTCACTACAGTTTGCAAAGTTTGATAATCACAATCTACAACTTTCTTTTGAGGGGAAGAGGAGGGGCAGACACTGATCTCTTCTCTGTGGTGACCAGTGACAGAACCCAGGGGATGGCCTCAAGTTGTGTCAGGAGAGGTTTAGACTGATGGTTAGAAGAAGGTTCTTCACCCAGAGAGTGGTTGGGCACTGGAACAGGCTGCCCAGGGAAGTGGTCAGAGCACCAGGCCTGACAGAACCAAGAAGCACATCCTCAAGCACATGGTGTGACTCTAGGGGATAGTCTTGTGCAGGGCTAAGGCTTGCACTCCATGATCCTTGTGGGTCCCTTCCAACTCAGCATATTCTGTGATTCTGTGATAATGCCAATTCCTGAGACTTTTTTCTTTTTAAATATTTTTTTCACTATCTGATAAAAGTATCTACAGGCAATTAGAGGGGGAAACTCTTCTTTCCTGTCCAGACCATATTTTTTGTTAAGGAATGTGCTATCCCGTTTTCTTTCTTTGTCTGATGGGACCAACAGCAGATTACTACCAGAATGCTAAAAAACATACAGTAAATTAACATTTTCATGTGTGTGACTAAAAGCAAAGCATGTCCATTATCCATAAAACAACACAAACTTTCCTTGCTTTTTGACACTCTCTGTTGCGGGAGTTTGCAAGCAGCCCAGAGGATTTTTTCTCCTTGTCCGCTAACAGGTGTTAAAAGAAATCTCTCTTCTCCATATCACTTTTCAGCATGGACTTATAAAAAACCTGTCTCACAACCTTCTTAAAGGAAGGAATAGTGATTGGCTGAGAAATTAAGCCAGCAGAGCTCACTATACATGTATACTCAAAGTAGGCTCTGTGTAAGACCTTTGAGGACAAGAGAAAAGGTTTTACAGTGAGAAACTTGGTAGGATCAGACTGTTTAAGGTATCACAAGTAGCATGACTGGTGGCTCGATGCTTGTGCCTAAGTACTTTTACAGGTAATAAAATCTAGATACACAAGAAGTTTTAAATCTAGTGGAGAAAGACGTACTTGGAAGAGTTTAGAGACATATTTGGAAGCTTAAGTGCTACACATTTCAATGAGAAATTTTACATGTGTTTAAATATAAGGACAAGTTCCCATTAAAGTCGATAATGAAGAGAGGAACAAGATCCTCCAGCTCTTGGTGTTTTCAATCTCAGCCTTATTAGCCATTCCAAAGGACATGCTTTAGTCAAATAAGGTGTCTTCATACATGAGTGACTGCATGAAATGCAATGGCTTGTGAAATTGGTCAAACTTGATGATGTAAAACTCCTTCTTGTTCTTATATGTAATGAATATAGGGAGTTACTCAATTGTGCAAACCTATAATACATTATTACTGCACAGGAAGGTTAACCTTCACCTCTCATAGCCCTCTGAAATTCTATTCAGTCTGTGTAAGATAGAGACAGTGACTTTTACCTTTCTGCTCAAGGAAAATGTATCTGCCTAAGATCAAGCTGATTGACAACTTCAGCATTTCTGTCCCATTACTGCTTATTATTTATTGAGGAGTACTTCACAGAACTTTTTATTAAGATACTATCTCCTAGCCCTAGAAAAGAATCAGGTATCATTATCTCACTTTCTGGTCCAACAAATGCAGATAGGTGAGCTGTCACTCTCAGTATGGTGGGAAATGAATTGGGAATCTCTGATACAGGTGAATTAAATCCTACTTATTAACACAGGTGCTCTTCAGAAGGATTACACCAAACCTATGTGCCCAATCTCCCTTTGTGTGATCCTGGCTCTACTTTTTGCACAGTACTCTTCCAGAAAGTCAGGATTTCTCACCTTCATCATCTTTCTGCTCCCTGCTAACATCAATGTAGATAGTATACCTTCTTTGGAGTACTCACCCTTACTACAGGAAGTTTAATCTCAATTTAGAGATAAATCTCCAACAAGTCTAATGAACAAGGAGAGATATGTCCTCCACAGAAAGGACATACTAGAACTGGGGAAAAAAAAAAAAAAAAAAAAAAGGAAATAAAAAAGTACCTCTTTGTCTGAAGAGGCCACCTGCATTTTTTCAGTGTTTATAATCTGCCCCAGCAGGAAACACTTCAGTATGAATCACAGCTGTCAGTCTTTTGGCCGATGCTGCTGTGTCTAATCCCTTCCATGTGCTGAGGAAGGATTCAGGGATTTGCAAACTACAAATGACCTGCTCAACAAGAATGATGCCAAATGTCCTGGTCCTGTAAGTGCTCAATTTCCACCCTTGCTGCAGGGTTTGGTAGGAGGTGGGAGTTTTCCCTGTGGTATCAGATTTGGCCAGAGCAATCTAAGCAAAGAACACTCTGAAAATCACTAGAGACTATTCAGATGTCTATTACTGGTTGTAAGAAAGGTTTCTAACAAGGAACTATTTCAGAATCTGTATCCAGACGTGTTCTATGATGGCTGAAGTGAGATGCAGCTGAGACCATATGTCATGGGCATTGGTAGGAACATCAAGACATAAGAGTTGGTGAATGGTTATGCACATGCACGCACACACACACACACGTACACAGTGCTCTCAGTCCCATAGGAGGGATACATGATATGAAGGATATGGCTGCAAAGAGAGCTCAGAGGACAACAGTGGTGGTGGGCGTACCACTGTAGACTGCTCCAGGGAAAGCCCTGCTGTGTTGGATGCATGAAACAGCCTAAGCCAATTCCACAGGCTGTGCCACCATGTTTTTACCACCAGATGGTGATCAGTAGATGAAAGCCCATGTGGGAATGCTTGCAGTCAGTCATGCCCCCTCCATTCCCTGTGAGAAAAGCCTAAGGGGTGACCTGAAAATGTACCTGAGAATGATTCTGTGAGAAAAAAACATGATTCCTGTTAATGTCAGGCATTTGGTCAATGCAACAATGTAGTGGCATTGCCAAATGTGTATTCTATCAAAATCGTCATGGTCCCACAGGAAGCAAAAAATGTTCTGGAATTTTAACCATTACTTTATACTGGTTTATACACAGGTTGTGCCCCTGAATGTCAATACTGTAACATATACACACTTTCTTTTTTGCACCTCAGCATGTAGTTTGGTTCTTGGTTCAACCTTTTTTTTTACTTTCTGAAGTTCACTGACACTACCCAAATCAAAGCACATTGCTTGATCAGGCAGTGAGTTAAACAGCAGTGCTGCTGAATAGGATCAACTTTCCAGTAACATACAACAGTGAGCTTATCAGCCAGCAACACCTTGATTCAGCTGGGGAAGAAATTACTTAACAAACACAGGGAATGATGGAAAACACCTCCATATGGGACTCAGGTGTCTTTTTGAGGTATGATGATGGGTTTTTGTAAAGACCAGCAAAGCTCCACTAACTTCTACAGAGATGTCTTTAGGTGCACAGCTGAAGTCTGGACCCTCCAAGTGTGTTGCACATAGAAACAGAGCAAGTAATTGCTGCACACTTCCACTGGGGAAAAAAGAAGGAAAACACTCATGTAATGATGGCAGATGTCTCAGTGTGATCACTGGTTTATAAATATTTAAAACATTAGTCATCCCAGATGAGGCAAAACCCTGATCAGTCTTGGTATGACACGGCAAGTTACTCTGAGTGGCCTCCTCCCTTGCCAAAAGCAGTAATTGTAGGAGGTGCTTCTGGAAGTACTTATTTATGGGAATGAGTCTGAAAGAATCAAGAACAAGTTGACTCTGCATAAATTCCCAAGGGTTGCAGTACTGCATAACAGGAGACCGAAGAAAGAGAAATTGAACTCAACCTGAAGCCACTTTGGCACACAAAATAAGGTGAAATGATGTGATTTCTTTGAAGTGAACAGCTAACATCGAAGCACTATAAATTTATCACTATTACTAATTATCAGGGATCAAAATAGCATCCAAAGGCCTCTACCTAATAAAATTATAGCTGATGTCATCTGAAATGGTAAACTAATCCAATATCTTCTCAGTGTGCTTTGAAATTGGAACTAGTTAGTCATATTTTTTCCTATGAATAAAGGCTGAGAGAGCTGAAGTTGTTCAGCCTGGAGAAGAGGAGGCTTGAGGGAGACCTTATTATGGCTTTCCAACACTTGAAGGGGACTTATAAGAAAGATGGGGACAAAACTTATCGTAAGGCCTGTAGGATAAGTGTTAATAGCTTTAAACTAAAAGAAGGTAGAGTTAGACTATATATAAGGAAGAAATTTTTTACAGTGAGGACAATGAAATTTTCAAACAGGTTGCCCAGAGAGGTGGTGAATGCCCCAACCCCAGCAACATTCAAGGTCAAGTTGGATGGGGCTCTGAGAAAACTGATCTAGTTGAAAACGTCCCTGCTCATTTCAGGGGGCATAGACAAGGTTCCAGCCATTCCAGCCCGAACCATTCCATGATTCTATGATACTGCAGATTAAATTGTTCCACTCAGTGTAAGTTTCCCTTCCGTCTGTCACGTATGTAATTGAAATTTTCATTCATTTTCTTCTTTTATTGTCATTTGGCAGCTCTTTTGATTTAAACTTACTTTCAAAAGATGGTCATAATAGCCTTTTATGTGTTAATAAGTAAGCTCTTTTCTTCAGACCTCCAAGCATTTTATAGGGTTATTGTTCTCATTTTGCAGAAACACACACTGAGCATGGTCAGTACAGATGGTTGTGCATGGCAGGCAAAGGAGACGTCAAGGATGGGGGATAAACTGTATCAACAGTTTTTCTGTTGATTCCTTTGTTTAAGTCTCAAGGTCTGCTCCTGATACTTCTGAAAACATCATCTTCAGCTGGGAAGCAGATCCTTGGCTTGATCTGTAGAAAGTCCATTCAAACATCTTTATGTTAATATCATTAACAACTTCTGCTTTCCCATTAAATCTTCTCGTGCACACAGGAACCAAGCCGTGTTCCAGGTCTTAAACAATCTTAGCAGTGCTGCAGTGGTATGAGTGGTAGATTCCTCATTTACTAGAATGGAGAAATTTAAAAGTTCTTACAAGCCTGGGACATGAAACTTTCATGTGTTCCATCAATTTCAGATAGCTTCTGACTGCCAGAACTAGAAATATAATAAATTAAATACCTCAATAATATATACTGAATGATAACCTGAATAATTCCTTTTACTTTTCATGCACTGCACCATATCTTGGTTCTTTTTTCATTAATTTGAAGTGGTGACCGACAATGTGTTTGTGTTCTGTACTGTCTTGCATACAGTAATCCTTAAATTAAAAAAAATAGCTAGAAAATGTTATGTTTTTAAATTCCATTGCTTGTCTTATAAAACACAAGAAGCTGACTAAAAGCTTAAGCAGACATGATTTTTCATGGTATGACTGGAACAAGGAAACTCATAGACATATAGGTATGTAGATGAGCATACTGACAAAATACGAAATACGCTTATTTCTGCAGTATTAACAACATAAGATTACACAAAGTCTTTATTTGTATTTTAAAAATAACCAGAGAGATTTTAATATTTCTACCTAAATTTAAGTCCTATGGGCCTTAAAAAGGCCACTTGGTATCATAGGTTTTGGAATAAAATGTTAAAAAATATTGACCAAGAACAAAACACCTCAGTTAGTTGAAAAATTTCAGCATAAATTAAATTCTTTTTAGCTTATCTACATTATCTACATTAATTCTGTGCTAGGCCACATGCTCAAGAGGTTGCAGATTTCATGAGTAACATGCATACCCTGCAAGCAAGATGGATTCCTAAAGCAACAGGGCACGTGACTAACACAATGACCTCAGAAGCCCTCATGAGTTCCTTCAGTTGATGATGACGGTGGCTAAACTGTTTATTAAGTATTTTCCTGTATTAAAATACTTAATAAGATATCCATCATAAAGAGGCTGTTTTACCCATAAACACGTTATGAACATCATCAAAGACAGCTGCTGTTTTCCACACAAATTTCCACTGCTTGATGGAGTAGGCAGAGCTACAGCTCTGAAACTTGCTGGCTCTCAACTCCCAGCAGAAACAGCAATTCATTTAATGCTAATGGCACAGAATATAATTAGATATATTTGTGTAAGTCAGAATAAGAACCCTTTCTTTTTTTTGTCTTTTCTTCCCGTCTATGCGGTGTTTCAGCTCAGTAAAATGTATGAAGACAAATTATAAGCCATAGTATAGTTGGTGAATAGGAAACCTATTAGTGGGAACTTATTTACTGTGATGCAAGTGGTGCTGCTAATAACAAATGTCACCTGTTAAGGGCTTATTACAGTAGAGGAAGAGGGTGCAGTTTCACAGCACTAGCTACCTTCAGATGTGACGAGAGCAGGAATGTTGCAGTCTCATATTGCAGAACAGGAGGTAAAATTTAGATGTTTTCCTTCGTAATTGTTAGAGGATCAGTAACTCCATCATTACAATTTCTTATCTGTGTACAATATCCTCTGCAGACAGAAGTACCTTACAGATTAACACAGAATTCCTGTACTCCAGATACTCACACAGAGAGATTGTTATATTGGGGAGACTTTCTACTTGCAACATAATTAAAGTGATTCACTTGGAAATACTTGAGGGTTTTTTTCTTGTTTTACGTCAGTATTCTAAATCTCTATTTTCTCTTATTTTATCTGTTCCCTTTTCTTACGTCACCTAATTTGATTTTTCCACAACAGGATAGAATCATAGAATCACAGAATGGTTTGCACTGGAAGGAATAGTTCCAATACCACTGCTCTGGACAGGAAATCTTCCACTAGACAAGGTTACTCAGAGTCCCATCCAGACTGGTCTTGAACACCTCCAGGGATGGGGCATCCACAGCTTCTCTGAACAACCTGTTCCAGTGCCTCACCATCCTAACAGTAAAGAATTTCTTCTTAGTATCTAGTCTAAACATACCTTGTTTCTGTTTAAAGCCCTTCCTCCACGTCCTATCCTACTTGCCCTCATGAAAAGTCCCTTTCCAGCCTTCTTGTTGCCCCTTTTAGATACTAGAAGGTGCTATAAGATCTCCCCAGAGCCTTCTCTCCTCTGGGATGAACCACCCCAAATCCTTCAGCCTTTTTTCATAGGAGGGGTGCTTCAGACCTATGATCAATTAGTGGTCCTCCTCTGGATTCATTCCAACAGGTGTATGTCTTTCTTGTGTTGGGACCCGCCAGTGTATTTATTGTCTCAGTGTCCTGTCACAGTGCACCTCTCCACATCAAGCAGAACCATGACATTGGTCTTCTGAAATCCACCCCTAATCCATCTGCCTGCAGAGTTCCAAGTGCATGTGGATTATTTTGTTTGTATTGATGACAGAATCTGGCAGTACGTGGCCACATTACCCAACAGCAGTTAAAAAAACTGGCATTGAAAGAGACAGTACATGCCAGGACTATGGCAATTTGACACAAGAAGCCCTGGATCAGAAATCCTGTAATTTCTAGCAGGAAGCTGTGATACTGCTTCTCCTTTAATTTGGACTGCACCACACTGCCTGTTTTTGTGATGGAAAGACTGAACAGTATTTAAAGGGAAAAGTTGTTCTCTTTCTACCTATCATTTGATAATACCAGCCCCCAAACCCCAGTCTTGTCTGGGGATTTTTCAGGCAATATCTAATAAGGATAAAGTATTTTCGCATTCTTACTAGTCTTTATTTTATTTTTTTTGACTACCAGAGACCTAACACATCCGCTGTGTAATGACCCATGTATCCTGTTTTGTTTTCTTTGGGCTTGTGTTTCCTCCCTCCTTCACATTCTTTTTCAAGTTTTGCATTTTTTGATTAGTGCGAGGTTTGTAGATATGGAATTCTTTTTCCTTTAGAACTAATCTGGGTGGAACCAACTGACAAATTTTCAGCCATATAAACCTTTTCTCAGGTCTGCAGCAGGAACAGCAGACTCTACAGTAATGTAGTTTGGGAGTAATAGTACTGGGTTTGACTATTATGTTTGTACTAGATGTAGAAAATTCAAGTAAATACAGTGGCTGTCATCTGTTGAGTACAGGAGAATGTTAGCCAGAGGAGAGATGATAAAACCATTAACATTTATGAAACAGCAGAAGAGACAAGTAATTTCCTTCTGTAGAACAGCAGATTTAGCATGAGAACAGGTATGGGAAAATTACTGTGCCATGGTCCGAGGGGGGATGGGGCTGTGACACAGCACATACAAGTCCGGAGACAAGGTAGAGGTGCAACTGGAATACTTTGTTGAGGGGTGTAGGGGTTTTATGAGTTTCAGGTGGGGAAAGGGCTAGAATATGAGGTGGAGCATGAGACAGGCAAACGGGGGAACAAATTGGGTTAGAGACACAGGCAAATGGGGAGGAACGTGGGAGGAACTGGGGAAGGAAAGGGTGAATGGCAACTGTCTCCTCTCTGCAGCTTCTTTAGCCTATCCCAGAGGGGAGCGGGGAAGCAGGGAGCAGGCAAAACTCGTGGCAAGCCCGAGGATGCCCAGGTTGTGCGCTGTGTAGTGTGGATACAATGAAACCACATAATAACAGTAAAGTCCGTATGATAACTGTAAGGTCCATATAATAAAGTCCTGTCAATTGCGGTATGTTTTTCTCCACCCCTGGAACCTCTCCCATCCTGAATCTTGTTCCTTCACATTACTGTGCTGTAAAACTACTGTATCTTCTGAGCACGTCTTTCTTCTGCCAGAACTATCCCTTTTGATTTCATCCTCTTGCCTTGGAAATGTGTAGGTCTCTCCTAAAACCTGAACATAGAGATAAGAGAGGGATTGGTTGTTTCTCAAGAAATAAATTTCAGAATATACTAGTTATTGTACCATGTTATACGATCTCACCATCAAGTGAATTTAAGAACAGGGCAAACATAGGTAATATTCCCTCCAAGAACCTTCAGCTTCCAAACTTTTTTGGCACAAGTTCTCCTTCAAGAAGAAAAAGTTTCCATATATTTAAAACCTCTGTGGATTTCACTTCCTCCAACTTTTGTGATTCCTCTTGAAGCTTTTAGTTTTTACATAATCTTGTAGTAATGACCTCCACAACTTCATACATATTTTTTTGTGGAATCCCCTCTTTTTTGTCAGTTCCCCAAAGAGAATAACATATTGAGCAAGTTAGAGCTGACTTCCCATCAAGTCTGCAAAACTCAGCAAAAGCCTTTTCCCTCCCTCCCCCTTTGGACAAAGGGAAAAAAAACTATAGGAACTGAGAGAAATCAAAACCAAAGGAATTATATAAAAAATATATATTTACATGTATTTACAATTATATATATATACATATGCAATTTGAGTATATTGTACACGTGATAGGGAGCTCCCGAGGGGGAGGAAAGGGAAAAGGGAAGGGAAGACAGGGATAAAAAACCTAAAAAAACCCCAAATATCCTCCAAATATACCCCTTCAATAGAGAGCTAGCGAATAAATACAAAAAACAAATTAAATACTTCCCTGAATGAGACAGCAGAACTGTGTGAGGCACCAGCCAACTCTTCACGCCTCCCAAAGGGACCAAAGATAACGGCAGGTCCAAGCAGGCAGGCCTCGGCCTATACAAGCAAAGACCGTCTGCAGAGAGACCTGTTGCCTTCAGCTGCCAGAAGAGAGAAGAGCAGGACAGCCAAATCCAGCCCAGCACTCTCCCCTCACGCATGGCAGACAACAGCAGTCACTGCAGGCCTCAGCTCCAGATAAGCAAGACCAACGCAGGGACCTACTGTTCCCAAACCTCGCCAGAAGAGAAGAGAGAGAGAGGTCTCTCTGACCAGCTTATTTATACCTCAGTTTACATAAAGGAATAGCATGGAATACTTCCTTGGACACTTCCCTAGTTCCTTCCTGGTTACAAGCTAGTCTCCAGGAAGGCCTAGAGTGAAACTATCACACATACGTTGGATGACAACCAACATATATTAGTTGACAACTATAGAGCTCTCTCTCACTGCCATTCATGCCAGGGGGGGCTTTGGCTGTGGCAGCATTCAGCAGTCTGCTGTAAGAGGCCTGTTCATATAAAATTCTTGCCCAGGAGAAAGGTGCACCACCTTCTGCCCAGAACACCATACCAACCAGCAAATTAGTTTAACAATACTGGCATAACAAAATGAGAAAAAAGTATTTCAGCTATAATGAAGAAACTACTGCAATGCAACCTATCCTCATCAACCTCCTCCCTTACACACCAGCACTGTGTCCCCTAATCACAGTTCTTAGTGTTTAGCTTACCACCTGGCACTGGTTTGGTTGGGACCCCTCGTGATCATTTGCCTAATACTTTACCCAAAGGCAAAACGGGGAATCATTCCCATCAGGAAATTACTTAAACCTTGCCTTGTGAGCCTCTGGGAGGGTGTGGTGAGGTTGTTGACATGGCATTGTTGCCTCCTATATACATTCACTGGGAATACTTGGATACTGTTATGATATAGGAACTAATGATTTACTTGCCTGTTGGTTTTCTTATCTGTATTGCATTTTCTCCTTTTACTGATGCTTTTTCACTTCCTTACTCTTCCCTTTATTACCACAGTGCCTTGTCCCTCTGTTCTCATTGTTTCTCATTATCCTTCCATAATCCCACTGTACAATCTAACCATCATCTGCACTTCTCATAGCCTTAACTTGAAAAAAGGTCCTGGCAGATAATAGAGCTAGCAATGGTGATGGAAGGTTTTTAGAGTAAAGAGTGAGTAAGAAAATACAGGCTACTAACATAAAGAAGGAATCTAAGGAAGAGGTTAGGCACAAAAAAGAATATGCAATATAAAGAAGTAAATTAAATTCTCCTATTTACTTTTTCTCAAGGGATCATCTGTGAAACTCAAAGGCAGCAGAAATATTTTTCAAACATACAATTAACCACAAAATGCATTGCCATAAATCTAACAGAGGAAAAAATTGAGCATCTTACAAAAATAGTAGACAATTGGTAAAATGTAGTTACTGGGCACCTCACAACTGCATTGAGTGTGTTTAATTACAGTGGTTTAACCTAACCTCAAATTTTTGTTGTGGCCCACGGTAACTACTGTGCGAGTTGATAGAGGGAAAAGAGTGGGGAGAAGTTATACAAGCAAGTAAATCTCCACTTCTCCTTCACTGTGTTCAGACCATCAAAGCCTGATTTCTATGAAAGAAAAGCTATTGTGCCAGGGAGGTCACTGCTCCAGCGTAGTACAGCAGTCTATTTTCTGGTGCCTTGTCTTTTTATCACACCCATAAGACCTGGAGAATTCTCTTATTCCTCTGAACTGATGAGTGTGGAAAGCTGCAAGACAAGAAATCAAAGGCAGGATTTTACTTAAAATTCATTGGTGCACCAAGTTTCCCATGTCTACCCTGGGATAATGCTTGCACCCAGGGGTGACTACACAGCAGAAAAAATTATTAGATAGTTGGAAGGCAGGTGCTTATATTTGAACTACATGTAAAAGCACTCTCCTGGATGACTTAACACAGAGATCTTCACAACAGAAGGTCCCCTATTTCAAGTTAAAATCATCTGTTTTACTAATAATTCATTTTCAAAACAGATAATTTAGCAGTGAGACATTTCAAGGCATTTATTGCTGTTTCATAATGCATGGCACAAGGCAGAAGAATTTTGGGGCTAATTCGTTTTTCATAACCTTTCTAATTTTCCAACTTGTCCTAAATAGTTTTTTTTGTTTAGAATTAGTTTTTGTTTTGTTCAAAATGCCTTTAAAAATGCAGACTTCAGTGCAACAGGTGAATCATTTAAGCCCAGGACCACAATTAGGTTGTAAAGCACTGAGTATACGCGTATGTTTTATGAAAAGCACATACTTGTGATTCAGCTGTGAAAACCTGAGGCTGGTTGGGTTTTTTCTTCCAGAATGAAATCTAACCCAGCAAGGTTTAATTGAATCTCTGTGGGAGGCTGTTCGTGTGTTGAACTTCTGTCTCTCTCTGATTTATTTCATGGGTGTTTATATGAACAGAAAAAAGGAGTTTGTGATTCCAACCTGTTAATGAAACTCTTCTGAAAACATAAAAGGGAAGTAAAAACATCAAGGGTTTTGATCTGATTACTCATGTATAATTTTCTGAAAGCTATGAAGAAGAAAAGGTAGTGTTGCTAATTGTTAAATGGGAGATGATCCAAAAGTCAGAACCAACAGCCACTGGAAAAGGGTATGTTGGTGGGGTTCTGGAGGATGTTTTATATAATTCAGACACAGCTGGGAGGCAGGTGAAGCTGCTGGTGATGTCATTTCCTACACAAAACTGTCAGTGTGTTCCAGTTGTCTCTCTCTGCAGAAATCAAGTCATTATGTGTCTCTTTCTCATCTCTAGGAGACTTGAAGGCTTCAGATCGATACTTCAAGTAGGTGATTAGTGGATATCAAGCATCAGGGTTTGCAATTATCTAATTCAAAAGTGAGGGAAGCGATTGGAAGCGAGTGGCTGCATGGACTGAAATAATTAGATCATATAATTCTTCAACTGTAAAGTACATATATTGCCAAGGAATGCTGAAAGACGGAACAGAAGGCATTAAGTACTCATTTCAAAAATTGCAGACAGTCAGTCTCATAGGATCAAATGTCACTCTGATTGAAAATATTGTCAAAAGAGAGAAGAGGAAAGCACTGATTTCGTAAGCCTACATATTAAATATTTTTATTCTGTCCCTGTGACCAGCATTTGAATATAGGTGTCACAGTAGGTTAAATCCCTTTGCCAGGCCTTACAGACTCTTCAGTATAAACATCACTTGAGATCAGCCCCTGCCCCACCAGCCAGGTGAAGTTCATCTGATGTTTTTGCCATGGCTGAATGTGCTGTGATTGTATCAGGTGCCCTGATTCTGACAGCAGGTGAAAAGTGTTAGTGTCAATAAAAGGCAGTTGTCCAAACACCTGAAATTACTCCAAACCAGCTATAATCTTTCTGGGGGGGGATAATTCTCTAAATTACTGTTACTGATTCCTCATATGAAAGGAGAACCACAGAATATTGACCCAAAGTTGTAATTGCATATTAGAAGCATAGAATATGCTGAGTTGGAAGGGACCCACAAGGATCATTGAGTCCAGCCCTCGGCCCTATGCATGATGCCCAAGAGTCACCCCATGCGACTGAGAGCATTGTCCAAACTCTTCTTGAACTCTGTCAGGCTTGGTGTTGTGACCACTTCCCTGGGAAGCCTGTTCCAGTGCTCAACCATCCTCTGGGTGAAAAATCTTTTCCTAGTATCCAGCCTAAACCTCCTCTGACTCAGCTTCACGTCATTTTCTCGAGTCCTGTCACTGGTCACAAGACTGAAGAGATTGGTACCTGCTTCTCGACTTTATTGTTAATCTGAAACATAAAGGTCAAACTGATAGAAACTCCACTGAGATGCTGTATACTGGAGCACTGTGAACAGTCAGCTGGCAGCTGAAGAAAGGACACAAGCTATTGATGCTTCTACAGAACATAATTGAGAGAGAGAGAGCATTGCAGGCTCCAGAGTCAAGGGGACATGATGTGTCACTAGGGCTGACTCAGCAACATACCTGGATAAATATATTCCTGGGGACCCTAGAGATAAACTACGATCTGATCCTTACATTAGCAGTAGCTACAAACTAAGTAGCCAGCATGGAGACAAAAAAATTTTATTTTTTTTTTTAACCAGGCATACAGTACTGAAGAGTATGCAGTCTTCCACCACTTTTAAAAAATAAAAGCATGCTTAATAAAAATGTTAGGTCTAGATGTCAAGATCATTCCAATGTGCAAATTCACAGGAAGAGAAGCAAATAGGATATTGTCTAGTAAAGGAGGGTGATAGTAGAGGAGAACAGTAAGAATTGAAATTAAATGGAATTAAATGAACCTGAATTCCAAAAAGGAAACTGAAGACTTTCTGAAATCAGAAAAGCACTGTGCATCCCATTTTTTATATATTTCTGCTAGAGATACCTAAATTGACATATTCAGTGTGGTTTTCATATCTATTAGTCTTTACAGAGATGCTGCTATTCAATCCCAGACCTTTCATCACAAGGGTTAGTTATATTACAGATCAGCCATACTTACCTCAACATGTGGTTAGAATCCATTCTAACATCAAAAGGCCCAAGAAACACAGTCATCTTCTGTGCCCAATAGGATAAACTACTCTTTCAAACTACATCTTACACTTTAATAGCTCTCAGGAGTTGCAGCAGCTCAGAAGTTTTGCTTTTGAGGTCCAAGACTTGCATCTGTGCTTATAGAGGCTGTCAGCTTACAGAATCTGCAACTGGACATAACTTCTCAGGCCTGCAAAGGTAGTCATGGTGCAGGTTCATCTGTGCAAGGTGAGAAGCTTTTAACTAGTGTCAGGTTAAAAGTGTGCCCTGCAGATGTGTACTTGCAGCTCTGTGTGCTATGGCAATGTGGTGCCATGAAAATGGTGCCAGCTTTGCCTCTACACCCTCCAGCACTTCACTTCTGGGCCCCAAGTGCTCTTCTGCTCCAAAATGGTGAATCTTGTTTTTCATAAGGGCTAATTTCCTAGGGTACAGTACAGACTTGACAGAATTGACAGAACTTGTGATTTTTTTCAGAAAATTTAATTGTTGTTTTCTGGGAAACTCACCCAAATATTAAATAAAAATATGGTGCAGTAGATGGGGACTTTTTCCTCTTACTTCTGGTTTATTTAATGTTTCATTAAAATGTTATTATATATTAAATAGTATTACATATTTAATATCCTCTTTTGGAAAACACAATAGAATCTCTCTGATATAACTGACCATAGCATTAGAGCTCTAAAAATAAATTTAAGGACATTTAAAGGCCACTAGAGAGGGAATTAAACAAACTGATCTCCATAAATCTGAATGGGATACAAGGATATAAATTTTGCATGTAGCTAAGAAGAGTTTTAAACTCTTGGTAGAAAAGCCTGTGTCTGTGGATTTATTGTAATCACCCAACATTGTTATCTTCTTGTGAAATCTGAGCTTCCCTGCCTATCATCATGGACACTGAGTCCTGTGTGATTCAACATCACATTGAAAAAATATTTGTGGATAGGAACCACCTTTTCAAGACTGTGAAAATGCCCTATTCCCTAGTGTCTTGGGAAGGTCTTCCATTACATAGAGTTCTATTAAATGAGTATATAATTTTTAATAAACTTGTATAAGTTACATGGGCTTACATTTGCTATTCTTCTCATCCTTCCTCCATATTTCCCATCCGGTTATATATATATATTTATTTACTGTATTTGCTATAAAGAGAATTCAGGAATTAAAGGATTGTGCTACACAGAAATGAAATGCAATGGATCTACTGTCACCCTGAATATGCTCTAAAGATGAAGGCTGAAGCTTATATGCTTTTGCACCTTCCTTGTGACAGTAAGTTAGAAAAGGTCACGGCCTAGATTTCTTAAATGTCTAACTGTAATGATTTCAGTTTCAGTAAGGAACATGATAGACAGAATCTAACAAATCTGCTGCAGCAGCAATGCATCTGGTCAGTATAAGACATCTAACTTGCTAGTGAATGCTCCTTAAGAGGTTTTGGCCTGTAAAATAAACCTTTATACATCTTACCTCAGTTTGTCATATAAATAACTTAGGCAAGTATTTTCCAGGTTTCTGATGGGCAACTACCATAAAAGGAAATTAAAAATATCAATTCTACTATCTTTTGCTGTAGTATAATTCAGTCAATCTCTAATGTGCTTTGTGGAGTTACCTTGGTTACAGAATCTTGCCTGTTGTCTCTGGTGGAAAGTTACATCTTAGTTGAAAGGTTTTAGTGGGTATAATTACTTCAAGATCAACACACATTTCATATGGCATTTCAGTCATTTAACAGTAGTAAATTCATAGGTAGGTCTCTGTGCCACCCTCTGTTCAAGTTACAGAATCACAGACTCACAGAATGTGCTGAGTTGGAAGGGAACCACAAGGATCATGGAGTCCAACTCCTGGCCCTGCACCCATTCCCAAGAGTCACTATGTGCCTGAAAGTATCATCCAAACCCTTCTGGAACTCTGTCAGGCTTGGTGCTGTGACCACTTCCCTGAGGAGCCTCTTTCAGTGCCCAACCACCTTTCGAGTAAAGAACCTTTTTCTAATGTTCAACCCAAACCTCCCCAGACACAGTTTCAGGCCATTCCCTTGGGTTCTGTCACAAGTCACCACAGAGAAGAGATCAATGCCTGCCCCTCCTCTTCTCCTCACTAGGAAGCTGTAACTGCAATGAGGTCTCCTCTCAGTCTCCTTTTCTCCAGACTGAAAAGACCAAGGCTCATACAACCCCTCCTCATACGGCTTTCCCTCAAGGCCCTTTACCATCTTCGTTGCCCTCCTTCGGGCGCTCTCTAAGAGCTTAATAGCTTTTGTATATTGCAGTGCCCAAACCTGCACACAATATTCAAGGTGAGGCCGTCCCCGTGCAGAGTGTAGTGGGACAATCAACTCCCTCAACTGGCTGGCGATGCTTTGCCTGATGTCCATATTAAAGACATTCCAGGGCAAAAATGCCTTTTGGCTAAAAGTACCTTGTCAGCTAGTCTGGTTGTGTACCTTATCACCAGCAATAGGGGGGTGTGGATTTTGCCTGCTTATGGAGAGGAACTGACAGTAGTTCAAATAAGCAACAAAAACAAGCTAGCAAGTGTCAGCCTGCAAATGAAGGTGAATCAGTGTTGCTGTGTTGCATTCACTCACAGCTACTTATTAGATTCTGGGACTTGGTCTTCATGGAAACAAAAGACTTGACTGTAGAGCAGAGACTGCTGTGCAATGTGGCAAGTCTGCTAAGGGCTGAGAAGAAACTGGCCTTGCACAGTCCCAGTGACGGAAAGATTTGAGATTACAGAAGGTCTGGTCTCTCTGCAGATGAAGGCAGGAGGTATCTGTGGTGCCTAAGCACTGTACTGTGAATGCACTGTGCTGGTGGTAGTCACAGATCCAGGAGTCAGTCTGCAGAGACCCCTGGGCAGCAGTCGGCTGTTTACTTCTCTAACAAATTCCAGTTATCCCTTTTAATTCTCATTCTGAATTAATTACCTGTCCTTCCACACACATGGATTCAGAATAAAAATACTATACTTGGTTTTCATTTAAAACTCCTTTCATACCAATGCAGTGGTTGGTGAGACCCCATATAACAAAACTTGACAATCAACTTATATCAGCTAAGGCTCCAGTTAGAGAAGCTGAATTGGAAAATTGATCTTGAAACTGTCCTCCAAAATGTACAACTCAAGGTTACAGCTAGGCTGTGTATATGGAGCAGAACAAGGGGCATGAAACCCAGATCCCTGGGGTACTGCTCTTCTGGCATGCTTATATACAGGCAGAGAGAGGGATGAATAAGCCACACTGTATTGCTTTTAAATGTGTGATAACACACTTTTTTGCTTGAGACATTTCACCCCATTCTTCATTGCATCAGCTTCCAGTTTCATGTTACAGAACAAATAATTTTTTTTTGTTGAAACACCTGTGATATTTCATTTAAAATATTGGCAGTATGAAGCTCTGACTTTCTTACAAAAATAAATGTATTTTATATAATCTACCAAGTGTACTGACCTTGTTCCTTTCACCCTTACCACTAACCTTAGCACATAAAGGCTGTAAAGTGTTTTAAGTGTACAGCAGACATTCACTAGCTTCAGAGACGGGATGCCTTTTCTTGCAGAAATCACAGGAGATCTATTCAGACGTATTACCGTTCAATACTAATGGCACCTTCCTTCCCTTTTTGTACATTATAAAAAAATCAATTTGGTCACTTGAGGGATGGGAAATCATTCTATTCACTCAAGTTATTTATGGATTGAAATCCCTCATGCCTTAATGGAAGAACATTCCTACCATTATTAGCATTACAGAAACACAGCCACTAAAAGAGAGTACTAGGCACTTTATTCATATCTTTCTTACAATGAAGGAATATGAGTGAACCTTGATCTGAGTCTTTGTACCTACAAAGGCAATCAGCTTTGACAGGTGGAGAAGAGACATTTCTTTAATCTCATGAGTGTCAGCTCTTCATTTTTTTTAATGAGAAGAAATTTCATCCTTGCTTTTTGTCTTATTATTAATTTTTGCAATTCACCTCCTTCTGGAAAATTTCCAGTCATGATGACTTTTATTACTAGTTAATTCTTTAAAGAGTTCTGAAAATGTTGTCTTCACTGAAGGAGAAAACTATTTCCTCTAAAACAAAATCTCTCCTGAACCATACAACAAACACTTGGGAATATTTCAACTGGTCTTACACGTTACTAAAGTACTTGTGAATTCATCTCTTGTAACCTACTCTCAGAAACAACCTGACAGAACCTTGCTCAGGTTAAACATCTTCCATTTCCAAAACATACAGGGGAAGGACAGAAATCCAGGCTTTAGTATTTCAGACTTTGGCTTCAGGCCTCAGATACAAAGTGAAAAAATGGTTACAGCATGAAAAACTGCAGTGTCTTGGAGAGATAGATAAGCCAAGGGAAAGAGACAGAAGGAGGGATTTGTTTTCAAATGACAAAAAAGAAAAATCCCCCAAAACAAAAAACAAACAAACAAACCAAACCAAACCAAAACAACGACAAAAAACCAAACAACAACAACAAAAGACCAAACAAAAAACCAAAGGAAAAACAGGGCAGAGATTTACAAGAAATATGTTCCAAATGGCAGAAACTGTAAAGAAGAAAGCTTTTGCCTTGACAGTTATGAGCTTTTTTGGTGGGACTGAAAAGAAGTTAGTGCAAAGTGAAGAATGAACCTAGAGAGAGAAAGAGAGAGAAGATAAAATTAGATGACATAACTTAACAAGGGAATATTGAAAAATACAATGACTACATGGACTTCTGCAAGTACAGCTTTGCAATAACCTAGGAATAAGAGATGGAGGGAAGGATAATGATTCAGCATGAAAAGAGTTTAGATAGTTGTGTAGTTAGAAAAGTGGCATCACCCTCTGAGGAGAATATGTGACAAAGAGCAGTGTTTCATTCCTGCTGTACACCCACTGAGAAGTTCCAGACATTGAGTATCCCAGATTAGATTCCCATAGGAAACAAGCAATGACTTGATGCCTGAATGATTCCATGGTCTACCTGACTTGGAGCAATACTGACAATTTTAGTCCAAGAGCAGTGTCCAGACCTTGGAGTACTGTGCCTTTGTAACAACCCCATCTCTAGAATAAGTGTTTATTATCCTCCCTCCTGTAAAGAGGAAAAGCTCTGGCTGCTAACTATGCAGAGCTCCCAAAAGGCTTCCACATCAGAAAGGAACACAAGCCACAGGGCTTTATCCCAGACTTAATACTTACATGACAAATGTCTGGACTGCACGTATCAGTTCTATTTGCTGCCTCTGATCACGGAACTTGCCTCTTAATTCCTTCTATCTCCCTTGTGGCTTGAGTTCAAAGCTTTTCCAAGCTTTGCAAAGGCAAAGACAGAGACAGGAAGCCAGTGTGCATACCTCATCAGTACAGACTATTCTCTCTGCTATCACATATTCACACAGTAAAGTGAAAATTAGTCCGAGAATCAATGTTTGATTAACTCTGCCAAGCAGACTAGTTCGGCAACAAGTAAGAAACTCAACATAATAGAATTCTTTTTTCCTCCAGAAAATGACTGACTGCAATAGCTTATTTTCCAGAGTGCTACATAAGAAAATGTACTTCCATGTTTCAGTTCATTTCACCCATACTTCAAAATGCAATGAATTTAAAATTACACAAATGCCACCTCATTTCAGTTGTACAGCAGAAAGGGCACAAGTTGAAAAGTACTTTTATACTTCAAATAACTTTAATTTTTTAAACTGTTACTTTTCCTCCTTTGAGGGAAAGGCATCAAGTGTAACTCTGAGGACTGGAGAACCAGCTACATGACATCGATAAAGAACTTTTCCAGTCTAAATGATACTATGTTTCTATGATATCTGTCTTGTGTTCATTAGCTCTGTGTCTCAACTTCACTGACCTAATCTGAGTTTATGTGACATACTCATATAACCAAGATGATAGGACAAATCTTTTCTACTTCATACAACTATTGCTACTAGCTCTAAAGCCTTTAAAGTATGCTTTACTCAGCTTCAGTCATTAATACATTTGTTTTACTTACCCTTGGATCTGTTATTTCTGAAGATCAAAAGATAATGTTGCGCTTCTTTGAAAGTGTTTTATACCATTTAACACATCTAAGTAGTATGATTCATAAAACATCAAGCGAAGTTCTTATATCTTAACTAGCTCAGAATGTGACTCGTATAATGTGCACAGACATATCAAACAGTGTCTCTGGCCCATCACTGAGGCAATTATACCAGAGGGCTGATGAGCTGCAGAACTAATGCAAGTTGTTTTCCCCTGGATTTCTGTCTTTAGGTTGATTCATGCAGATAGCTGAAATAGTGTGCATTAGATATGAACCTTAGCACCAAGCACATGTGTATCCCTGTGCATGCTCTTGCACTCCCTTGTGCTCTCTCACATGCTCTCTCGGAGTCTGTTGTTTAGGTGGACATTGCAGCTTTTCTCACAGTCAGAGCACATACACTTTCTCTATCCAGCCAACCATTTTAGCAAGATCTGTAGGAGAATACTGTGTGTGAGGTAGGTCCCTTCAACCATGTGGCCTGGACTTGGCCAAAGACACAGGCTGCCACTCCGACATAAACAGTGCAAAACTTCTTTTCTGTGGGAAACCAGGGATGACACTGACAGGCCTGCAGCGTTTTTAGAAGTACAGCCATGGGACAGGCCATTTATTGTTTTGCAGATATAGATAAGAGGGAACAGCATTTACCTGTCAATACCACCAACCATGGGCAAAAATAATGGTGTGGTTGTTGGAGGTTTCTTTGCATCCATGACTATAAGCACAACAACTCAGACATGTATATTCCAATAAAGAGCTGACACAGCAAGACTGCTGGCGTGAGGTGGGAACTGGAGTCCTCTGTTTGCAGTTTAATGGAGCAAGTCACTCTCACACAGGTGAAGCTTCCCTCCTTGATGGGAATACTGTTTTTTCTAGCTAGCCTTGATATTTCTGTAGCCAGCCAGGCTTTTGACTCTCTTCTGAAGTTCCCAGGTCACAGCTGAAGCAAAGGCGATGGCCTGAGATTACAATTTTATTTCAGATAATCAAGGAAACACCAAGAGACACTCTTGGTTACTCTGAAGGAGACCTCAAGAGGAAAGAGTGATCCAAAGGCGAACGGCTCCGCAGGTGATCAGTGTTCCTCACCGTTTCTTTTCTAAAACTCCCACTTCTTTAATGGTGATTAAAGGTTTCTTGTTTCTCAACTTTATGATTAAATGTTCTAGCTAAGAAATTAATATGCAAAAATGAAACTTACTAAAGCTCATTCCTTGAGGGAATATGTAATTATGCAGATATGAACAGAACATAACTTACATATTTTGAATTTTCACAGAGAAAGGTGGACCAAGGGCCAAATTTTTCTTGTCATTCTAGCATCTGAATACTTTTAAGAATCTGATCTAAAATGTGTGCATTTTTTACCCTAAGCAAAATTTAAAAGTTTCAGTTAAACCATTTTTAATAGAAAATTAAATTATGCTTCTTAAAAGATTAATTGCATGTAGTTCTGCTCACAGTATTTTTGTTCTGGTTGCCAGTTAACTATTGCAACAGAACACTCCAAGGACTGTGTTCATGTGAGATAACAGTTTTGTCAGGTCACTGACAACTGGTTCATGAACCACCTTTGAGGTCTGGGTTATCTCAGCATAACATGCAACTTCTAGGAATCTTAGTGCTTAATTCTAATTCATTTTTTACCTAGAGTTCATTTTCTTGGGCACTCAGGTTTAAAGTAGAAAGCCTTACATATTGTGCAAACAGAAAAATACAATCTAGGCAATTCCAAAGTCATAGAACCATAGAATATCCTGAGTTGGAAGAGAATCACAAAGGTCACGGAGTCCAACTCTTGGCTCTGCATAGGACATCCCCAGAGGTATACCATGTGCCCGAGAGTATCGTCCAAACAGTTCTTCAACTCTATCAGGCCTGGTGTCATGACCACTTCCCTGGGGAGCCTCTTTCAGTGCCCAACCACCCTTTGGGTAAAGAATCTTTTTCTAATGTTCATCCCAAACCTCCCCTAGCACAACTTCAGATCATTCCCTTAGGTCTTGTCACTGGTCACCACAGAGAAGAGATCAATGCCTGCCCCTCCTCTTCTCCTCACTAGGAAGTTGTAACTGCAATGAAGTCTCCCCTCAATCTCCTCCAGGCTGAAATGACCAAGTGACCTCAGCCACTCCTCATAAGGCTTCCCCTCAAGGCCCTTTACCATCTTTGTTACCCTCCTTTGGATGCTCTCTAAGAGCTTAATAGCTTTTGTATATTGCAGTGCCCAAACCTGCACACAATATTCAAGAGGCCGCACCAGTGAAGAGCAGAGCAGGACAATCACGTCCCTCGACCAGCTGGCGATGCTTTGCCTGATGCCCCCCCCCCTTGGACACTGTTGTCCTTCTTGGCTGCCAGGACACTGCTGACTCATATTCAACTTGCCATCAACCTGGACTCCTCGGTCCCTTTCCACAGTGCTGTTCTCCAGGCTGTCATTCCCCAGTCTGTATGTACATCCAGGGTTGTCCTGTTCCAGGTGCAGAATCTGGCACTTGCTCTTGTTAAATTTCATGTGTTTGGTGATTGCCCAGTGCCCTAATTTGTCAAGATCTCGCTGCAGAGCCTCTCTGCCTTTGAGTGAGTCAACATTCAGTTGACTTTGTGATAAAAACATTTACTCATAGGTGTCACAAATGCTAGAAAAAAGCCCATTTAACCAAGTGTATACTACAAGCTGTCTTCCCTAAAAGCATCCTGACTTGGTTAACTACATAGTAAACTTAGGCATAACAGTAAACATTCATTCTGGTATTTGGTAATTTATACAGATTAAATCTGCTGCTGGAAAGGTACTGGTTTTATTGACTTATACAGTTTTACAATAGCGCTGCCCAGGCAAAGTAGTGTATATATTTAAAATACAATTTAACCTACTGCTTTGTTTTCAAGGACTCTGTCATACATGGTTCTGCTACATGTAGGCATAGAAAGCTGCAGAAAATGTGTCTTAATACATTGTTTTTATTACATGGTCATATTGCAGAAATATAAGGTAAACACAGCATCTAAGTTATTTCTACCTACAGTGCTATTTTTTAGATATTGTATGCCTATTTTTCCAGGCAGAATAGTCTTATCCCAACTATTTTAGCAACCTAATTATTTAATTTAGCAATTGGAATTTGAGGACAGGGGGTGGTGGTAAGCAGAAGCAGGATAGGAGTGGAGGGAAAAGGAAAAAATTTGCATCCCATCATAGTGTACTCCTTCTGCTTGTCTCAAACTGTATGTAAGTCCTCTAGAGAAGAGCCAATGGTAAGCCACCCCTAGAGCACTCACAGAGAGAAATCCATTCTTCAACTGGAATTCAGAGATTAAGCATCACAACACAAATCCATTTTTTTTCTACAAACATTGCAGAACACACAGAAGTCTTCAATTTATTTGTATACTTCGTGGACATATACAAATGAATTTTAGTTCAGGTATGATCTGGACTTCCTTAGGGAAAGGCTCAGAAGCACTCTGAGGACACAGGTGCTACTGCTCACCATTATTGCTTATACATGTTGAAACTTGTGCCTCTATAGAAGAAAATAACAAACTACAAGCTAGGAATGCATTAGACTCTTGGTGCCTCCCCCAGGGAGACTGTCAGTGCAAAGCAGCATCATGCCAGACATTCTTTGGTCATGATGTATCAAACTGAAAAGATTTTTTGGCCTTTGACCAACAGATGACATCTCCATGGCATAAGTTTCTTCAGTTCACTTGCAAAGCCTGTGAAAATTCATTATTCTGTCTGAAAGTAGTACACCATAAGCACACATAGCACCCACAAAGATAAGGAGTTGGAGATCTTACATGATTTTGGCCCTTTCTTTAGGTCATTATCAAGATCATGTATCTGTTAGTGGTATCTTAAATACATGACTTCCTGCATTGTCTTTACAACAGGCTTCACTATCATTCACAATCATAACTAATGATAACTAACATCACTAACATAAGTAACTTCATGTCCAAAGAAGGGCAAGGAAGCTGGTGAAGGGTCTAGAGCACAGGTTTTAGGAGAAGCTGCTGAGGGAGAAAAGGAAGCTCAGGGGAGACTTTATGGCTTTCTACAACTACCTAAAAGGAGGTTGTAGCAACATGTCTGTCAATCTCTTTTCCAAAGTAGCAAATGATAGGATGAGAGAAAACAGCCTCAAGTTTTGCCAGGGGAAGTATAGATTGGATATTAGGAAATATTTCTTCACTGAAAGTGTTGTCAAGCATTGGAACAAGCTTCTCAGGGAAGTGGTGTAGTCACCATTCCTGGAGGTAGTTAAAAGATGTGCATGTGTGGCACTGAGGGACATGCTTTAGTGGTGGACTTGGCAGTGTTAGGTTAACGGTTGGACTGTATGATCTTAAAGATCTTTTCCAGCCTAAATAATTCTATGATATTCTGCTTCTAGTCCAATACCTGCCTATTTTCTGCCATCTTTACTACCCCTATGAGTATGACTGGAGGTCATTTTCCCTCTAGTTTCATTCCATCATGTGAAGGAACCAGGAGCATAAGTTACAAAATAAAGTAAGTCTCCAGTCTCTACTGAATCTTTGCCAACAGTTGCAGTCCAACCCTAATCAGTTTTTTTTTTTTTTTTCCTTTCTTTCTCTTCAGGTCTGAGTTTGAAGAAAGTATACCAGTAAGGTGTGAAACTATATGCATTTTAAAGCAGGGAGAAGCACACCTTTGCTGTCTCTGTTCTCATGCCCCATAGATATAGGCAAAAAAAGTCGTATTGGTTCCACAGGCTACAACTTCATTTAGATTAGTGCTTAATCTGAATAGTGAGAAGGAGAAATGAGTGAGGTGGTTAAAGGTTTTTCATTCTACCTTTCTCTTTTTTTGTCTGCAGTAACCAAAAAGGTATTCTTCCACACAGATCCTATAAAATATTGCATTGTCTTCTCTTAGGATTGTTTTTTTGAGATAAATAGAAAGCTCTCTATGGAGAGGGGTAGAATCTATTTGTGTTATGGATCTGACACAAGAACTTCAGTGACAATGAAGCAGAATTACATCTACAAAGATTAACATAAACCTGAAACACAGATGGCACTTGCAGTTCCTCCAGTGATTCTTCACACTCCTCTTACTACAACCAAAATGCACCAATATTATGACGAGGCTGCCAGTTGATCTGTTAACTAGATACAAGGATGAAATTGAAGTGTCCAGATGTCAAGAATATTTTCAGCAGGAAAGTCACAATATTAAAATACCAGGAAGACCGAGTTTTGTTCTGTCTTCCTCATGTACACTTCAAAACTAGGTTACTTTTAGCTTAGTAACTGTGTACCGAGCTTCTGAATTAAGACTAATACCCAAAAAGATGCAGAGGAAAAATCTAAACTTATTAATGTTTTGGGGAAAAAATAACATTTATAAAATGGCAACTGTAGCAGAAACATGGATGTTATTAGTTATCATGAGGAGCTAGTGGCTGTGGACAAAGGTCTGGCAACAAGTTTAGCAGCGGTTAGCTCTGTATAAACAGTGTCCAACTGCATAGTATATAAGCTGTTCATGCTACAAAGGAAGAAATGTAAAAAAAGCATGTGTTGGAATAAAAGTGGGGAAGCCCTGTTAGCCCACGCTTCACTGCAGATGGGGTTGTGCAGAATGCTGTACACCAAAGAAAGGGTCCATCTGATGCTGTCACTATTCAACTCAGCATCAGATGCAGCACAAGATGACATCTAATTCACTTGTTAACACATTTCAATTGTTCATTTTTTATCAACAAACAACACCTTTTGCTCATGTTCTCAATGTGAGGTGTGGTTTCCATGAGCTCTCCTGGATTCAGAATCGGAAGAGCAACTCTCATCACCGGCAAAATAATGGTCACCACTTCGAGATCTATGAACAGGATATTATGAGACTAAGTAGACCCAGAAAGTCAGCTTGCAAAGTCAGATAAAAAAGGAGATTGTCTACTTGAACCCACTCTGGCTCACTGGCAAAGAAGATATGTCTTTCTTTTCCACATAGATGGGAAAGGCAGAGAAACTGTTTCTGCAGTCTTCTGTTGCCTGCCCAGCATTTCTAAATGTTGTGGGTTGAGACCCCTAAAAATTCAGTTTCTGAGTCCAAGCCCCCCTCCCACAACTCACCCCAGTGTGGGAGGGGTTTTCCAACACAAGACTCGATATGGGGGGAAGGGAATTATATTACAATAATTACACAAATAAATATAATATTATAATACATTATATACACAATCCTAACTATCTCCCCTATGGTAAAACAATATTTACATTGGATCAAATCTCCTCTCCCTCCAACAAAAGTCCATAAGGGAAGAAGGAAAGATCCTTTCCACTTTCGGGGCAGTAATGTCTCTCTTCTTCAATGCAGCAGTTGTAGCTAGATTGTTGTAGCTGGATCTCTTTTCATTACACACAAAGGGGTCTCCTCTCACCCCTCTCAGCCCTTTGACTCCCAGTGAAGGTCTCTCTCCCGTGGACTGCGATAGCCGGGAAAAAGCTCGCTTCACCACATCATATCACGAAGTGCAGGAGTCTTCGTGACAATCCCTTTCCTCAGGGGATTTAAGCTCCCCCTGAGTCCGAACATTTAGGGCAGCTTTCAGTTGAGTCTTTGCTCCAAGCGTTCTGCCAGAGCTCTTCTGCTCTGTCTCAGCTGCTAGCCTGGTAGCAGCAGGGGGGATAAGGCCACTTCCCGCGCATTCCGTCTGGCCGTCCCGGTCCAGCTTCCAGGATGTCTTCAGCTTCTCAGCTCCTCTTTCTCCAGTGCTGCTGCATTCCAAGACTCCCCTCAAGTAGAAGTCCACTTCCTCCTCTTAGGAAGGGATCTCAAAGGGGTTTTGGGGGGATCTGATTCAGTTCTTACCCCAAAACTGTCTTTGTTGAGCTTAATCCTGTCTCTCTCTCTCTCTCCATCAGACATCTCTGTGTCTCTCTGCTAGCTGCAATGCTGTCTTTGCTGCTTGTTTCTTATCTTCTTGGCCTTCTACCACAGTTCTTTGCTCAGTGCTGTCTCTGCCGCCGCTCCTGCTGCCCACTCACAGCGGAGAAAGACTCCCAGCTTTTCAGTCACAGACCTCTGTCCAGTTTAACACTGTTTCCGAGTTTCTGCAACCCCATCTGGGGGGGTTGGGGGGACATGGCCCCCCAGCAGGGCTCCTGCCCCTTCTCCCCTCGTGGTTTCACAGCATGACCACTTCTTGTCCAACAACTACATCATCCTTCTTTTCCGGTCCGGTGTGATATGTTTAAATTTTGCAGGGGCGCTGATTGAGTCAACATCAAGACACCACCCCCTCGGGGGTTACCATTTTTTTAACTCCAGAGGGAAAAACACTTTTTTTCCCCACCACACTAAAGAACAAAGCCTTCAGGTGCCAAAGAGTATTAACCATCATAAAAATATAAAGAAATAATAAAAAAACCAAAACAACCCAAACCTATAATTAAACCTTTCCCTGAGATAGCACAGGATTTATTTATTTTTTTTAAGTGTGAAGAACTGCAAAAATCAGTGTCTTGGGCAGGTAGAAGGATCAACACTGTTTCCACTAAGGCAGGCAGCACCACTGATGAGTTTGGTGGGAAGTGTGTGCACAGCTCAGCCACACACCACAGGAGATGGCTGAAGGACTGCCACAGCCTGTGAACAAAAGCTCTTTTCTCCTTAAGACATCACTGATTTAGGACAACATGCTCAAGTATAATTTTCCAAACTAATGAGAATCTGGGGTCTAAAATATCAAGTCACTCTCAACTCTACTGAGGGTTAGAAATCTACTGAGGAAGTAGGAAGATCCATAGCCTTTTCTCTTTTCCTCTCCTTCATTAGAGACACAACAGTCAATGAACCACATACTCTCACCTCTGTGATATGAACACATTAGCCTGGCTCTGTGAGGGCTATTTTTATTAAGACTACCTCAGTTCCTCAGATGCATTGGATGGATGATCAATTGTAAATGTTTGTATGAAGCTGAAGTTGTATTAAAATCCTGATGCTTCACAGAGGTCTTAGAGCACTCCAGAGACTTCCTTTCTCACAGAATAATTAAATTTAACTTCTCAGAAAGTATGAGCAAGGATGAACTATGAGAGTAAAGAGAAATGGGTCACTTTTAATCAGTGGCAGATGGCTTCTAACACTTTCAGAAGGCACGGTTACAAAAAAAAGAGAATATCAGAGACAGAAACTGGGGAATCACATCCAGTGTCTGGAGATGACAGCAGGGACATAAAAGATCATGCTAGGGAAGAAAGAATAGAGGTATCCAAGTTACCCAAGAGGAAAGATTCTTAGGAATGTGGAGCTCTTCAATTTTGAGACCAAACCGAAGTATATCCTTGGGATATCAACAGGGGACATAGCCAAAGAACAGAAGGAACCTTAAAATAATGACTATTGTTATTTATTCAGTGCTTTGCCACCTCATTCAATGGAAAAATTAGAGCCTTTTAGGATCACTGTCATTGTATCCTCTGTTTTACTTTACCATTTTGTTTATTGTCTGTAGAAAAATAATTTTGTTCCCTTTTTCTCCCCATGCCTTTCTCTCATTTCCCTTTTGTCTTATCTGCATTTATTTCTGCAGCAATTACATCACCATTAAGACCTATTATTGCAATGAAAGTTAAGGGAAATATTACTGGGATCACTGTGGATGTCCAAGATTAGATGTCGAAGTTAAGTTTCCTGTGGCATCAGCAGAAGGAAATTGGTGCCTTGAGGGAGTCGTTCGTCTCATCTTAAGGTCCGTATAAGACACAGGGGGTAATTGCTTTTGAAGGTGCCTTTCTCCATTCATTGACTATAGGGAGTCCAAGCTCAGGCAGCTGGTTTAGACAAGACATTTGAGTTTTAGGTCAAATGAATGAATTCCACCTTGACACTGCAAAGGTTCACTGACTGATAAAAAGATGTATAAAAAGGCCTGAACATTGTGTTTATATATAGTTCAGATTCACTATGTGTTAGAGGCACATTCATATGGAACCTTAGATTTTGGAGGACCTTTGGTTCACATAAAAATCTCAGGAGGGCCAAAGCCCACTTGACACAGTTGACAGACCTGGTTGGGAAAAACTATGCAGGATTCAGGAAGAAAGAACATTGAACGTGACTGAGAAAAACATTTACACCTAACCATCACCTTTGGGAAACCAGCTTGTCAAGTTCTTGCCAAAGGTTTCTGTTATGTGTGGAATATTACTCCAGAGGCATGGTTTGGCTTATCATACAATTTTGCTTGAATTCTTTTCCTCTCAGAGAGCCCTGGTTTGACATAGTGGATCTGTTTCTCCAATGTTTTCCAAGCCACAAATTCACTGCTGCTTACCATGAGTAGGACTGAGCCTGTATGCTTGTGGGGCTAACAGATCCTGAAAATAAGCCCCTAGACTCTGGGATTTGATCTTCATAAGGAATGCTTGCACAAGCCGACAAAAATTTTAACATTACAGGCCTAAGAAAAATAAGATAAATTAATAACTGTATGCTTTTCATATTAGCAGATAATAAACACAAAATTTAAACTCTGTTTGTGTGGAAGCTCCAGGACATTTGATAAAAAAATCAATTAAAGCATGAGTAGTGAGCTTAAATGTAATCAAAAGGCAAGGGAGGGGACATAGCTACTGCACTCCTCCTGGGAGTACAGATAAGAACATGCTTCTTGTCTTTTCACATTGAATTAAAATCCAAGAAGATGTTTTCTGTAAAATCCCAAAGTCAATAAATCAACCCCTGGCCTGTGTATATTAGGTCAATTACCTGGGTACAAATCGTCAAAATATCCCAAAGACACCTGAATAAAAGTACTCACAATTTTTGATTATCAAAAAAGAGAACATGTTGGTGCTTTTTTACCTGTGAACAGATTCTGCAGTAAATGCAAAATAATTCTGAAGGTTCTTGTTATGTAAGTGCATTGCATAGTTCCTCTATCCTGACTGATGGAAGAGCCTTAGTATACAAGGAATAGACTTGGCTTTTATTTTATTTTTGCTTGAAAACTCCATAATCCATACTTAGAGTCTTTACAACTTCAGAATAAATGAAAATAGAATTTCAGACATGAATATATTAATTTAAAATACATTTATTTACTGCAGCAAATTTTACCTTAATAGCATAATCTGTAATCATCAGATAAGGAAACTTTCCTCATGTAAAACAAGGATGAGAAGAAGGGAAAAATAAAGGACTTTAGAAGGACGATCAGTTAATAAGCCTTAAGATTTTGAATACATAAGAAATCAGAACTGGATATAAAGATAACATATAATATCTTACAGTTAAAACTAACCAAATCTATGTTTAGATTTGTATTAAACAGAAACCACATTTTCCTTTCAAGAAAAGAGATAATACAACCATTGTTTCAAACCCAAAGAGTTATCCACAAGATGGCCACTATTCCTGTGTGACTGATATAAAGCAATACACATATAAAGCAGAACCGTTCATTACTCATAGTTTTCATTTGTAAGTTTATTTCTTGATTTTACCTGACATAAATAAAAACATTCTGTTTCAGGTACCTGATGCCTGGTCTAGTTAAACTACACAGGCTACTAATTTTTTTAAAAAGAAAAGAGGGCAGGAGATAGTTATCTTTATTTCTGTTTCTGCAAGTCATATAAAAATTGAGCTTTACAAAATTAGTGAATAGAAAATACTGGCTTTAGTACTGTTGAAAAAAGGAAGGAAAAATTGAAAAAATATTCTAGAACAAGTTTCAGCCTTTGAAAAAGTGAGCAACCTTATATATATCTCAATGGCTATCAGAACATAAGCTGCTCAAAAATAAAATCCAGTAGCACATCATCCTCAGCTGCACATACCCATGGCAACAAGTGATCCTGAAAGGTTTCAGTGTAGCAATGGAAGAACTTCAGAATTTCACTGTTTTAAGTTTCAGAGCCAGAAGCTCTGAAAAAAATCCAAACTCAGGCCACACTGTTGTTTTAAATCTTAGGCAGACAATAAATAAAGTGTGAGCCTATTCCCTTCTCAACCGCAGGGGTTAATGGAGCTCTTTATCCACAGGAAGGCCTCACAATTGCTCTTCTGTCAGTGTTAATGGGAAACTCTGCAAGGATTTCCTCATCTCTGAGCAGAGTGCCTATGGGCTCCCTCATAAGTCATCACCATGGGCTATGGCTTAGTGCCACCTGCTAGCACTAATGGAGAGGGAGATAAAAAGAGAAAACTCAAGGTTTCAAGATACTTGCCCATAGTTCCTTCTCCATCAATTCTCATTTACTACCCGTGAGCTGGCCCCTACCATTCCAGCTCTGTCTTTGCCTGAGCTACAGAGAAATCCTGTGTGTGTCTTCTTACACTTTACAGGAGCACACATGCAAGGGTAGGAATAAGAGTAAAACAGAGATACAATTTTCTGAAATGGAATAAAATATGGGGCCTCTAAATAGTACACTCCTCCTGTGGTTGGCACTACTAACAAGAACATCCCAAAAATGTAGGTCTTTTCCTGCTCACAACTGTGTAAGATTACAATTTTTGCAAAAGTATCCATTAAGTGAGATTGCTTCATAGGTAGCTTCAGGAGATGTCAGAGTGAATAGCAGATCTGGTAACTACCTAAAGCAGCTATTCAGTCAATCAGATGCCTCAGGTTTTCACACAGTGCTGCCCTACACAACCACCAGCAATTATTTTCAGAAAGTGGAAAACTAATGGTGTGTGATAATCTCATATCACAGAGGATACTCTGTGAATCCTCTTCCTCATACTTGGTTGTCCCATTCTGTGCTGGGCATAGTGACAAGGTAAAATTAAGCCAGTCCTTTGAGAACCTGATATGAGTATTACTGGCATTCCAAAGACCCCTTGAAAATATCCACCTTTAGAAAGAGAGGTCACGTGATTTAAAGAAGCCTTCTGGGATCTGGCAGTGTCTAAGTGATCAAGTTTGGCTGTATGTTAATTGGTATTTGGGTGTCAGTGATCTCACTGCCTTGTCCTCGAGTACTGGTATGCCCACGGGCTTGACTCTGATATGTGCCAATCAATTCTTTGAGTAGGGAAAATTGAGGAAGATGCTATGTCACACACTGAAGGGAATATGAACTCAGGTTGCCTGGCTCCTAAATTTTTCCACTAGACTTCAAGATCTTGTACAGCCTTCAATGGCTTCTTACCTCTTCTTCCACTGGCTGAGATCAGAAAACTAGTAAATGGACAGATACACAATGTTAATATTGTATCACCTGAAATGGGTGACCTCCCCCAAGGTGGTCAAGAGACCATTATAAAGGGCTGATGATTGGCCAGCACTGACTTGGGAGACCTGAATTGCCTTACAGGATGGACAGGTTTTGGAGATGAGAGCTAGCAAGACACGAAGCAGTAGTCAAATTTTCCCAGGAGTGGCACAAGAACATGTTTACAAGTACAAATCCCTTGGAAACCTATGTAGAGTCATGAGAACCCATTCTGGTGCAGTCACATATTATTTTTGGAGTAGAAGCCTTGAAGGACACTGAAATCATGCCTGGATGGCACCTTTGAGAGTGCTAGTTGGCACAGACCAAGGTAACACTAAGGAGCAAGCTAACGATAGAGGGGGGTGAAACTTAGGCTTGTTCTCTGGGCTTCTTTATCAGTGTGTTGTCATACATTATCACATTTTACACTCCCCTGCCATAATCCAGGAGAAGTAAGCTACTTCTTGGCCCCTAGCTTCTACTGGAGGACAGCTCCAGAATTTCATTTCCACAATGTCTAGAAACAGTATAAACTTAAGTTCCATCTTTTCATGCTTCTTATGTTGAAGAGATTGTTTCCCTTTTAGTATTCATATATTCATATATTTAATATACATAATATACATTGTATCTGTAGAGTTGAATTCCAATCTGGGATAAACTAGAAAAAATTGGTTTACTTTCCTTTTGCAATAGAGATTCATCAGAAAAGATCAACCATTCCTACCAACCCTCTTTTGCTCAGTAGATTTCAACTTTGTTCAATGTGAGCAAGCAGAACTGTACATAGATGAAACCACTGCAGCACTAGGCACATTGCAGATATCTAGCCGTATACATAATAAGATTTTAAGATTTGTTGGCTTTTCCATTTGAGAATATTTGACATGAAGGGCAGGAAGTGGAAATGGCAGGAAAATGGGAAGTTTGGATCTTTTACAAGTAGTGAAGAAATTATGGAATTACTAGGTGCTTCTGCATTAAAATTTTACATTTTTAAGTATTCTCATTTTTCATAATTCTGGCAACTTTATCTTTGCGGGACACTAAAAATGTAAGAAGAAACTTTGTCTTCTCTCCCCACATTTATAGAAGACTCACACTGACTCCTTTAAGCTTTCTTTTAAAAGTAATTAAGAACCATCTAGACTTGAAAACCTGAGGTTTTCCAAACCACAATCATCACGCTTGCCACTAGCAAAGCCCAGTGTCACCCTGTATTCATCTCCAGTTGCTCATTTGTCATTTTCCCCAGCCCAGTTAAACAAAAATCCTTATCCTGAAAGACAGAGGCTCCTTGGGATACCAAGAAACTATCAATGTCAGACAAGTACTGTGGAATGCAATCTGACAGAGCCTGAGGAGCTAGAGAACAGGGAGATATCAATGTTCAGCTAAATACCACAGAGCAAAATCCTCTGAACAGGAAAGATATTTTACACCTTTTTCAGTATTCTTTCATTTCATATATTTAATAGTGCACTCGCACCTAAGTAACCACAAAAGGAATTATAATTTCTAAAGGTTTTCATAATCAAAGCAACTATTCATCCCTTAGAAGAAGTGTTAAATTATTATAACTGTCACTCTACTTTCATGTGCACTGAATTCACCTCTGTAACAGGCATTAATTTACTCAATATTGAATTCACTGTCATCTCCACGTCAGTGCCAAAGGAGGCTGTGAAAGTTTTAAGTAAATTACTTCAAATAATAAATCACAGTGTTTAGTCCCAATACCACTGAACTGGAAACCACAGACAATGCTGTTGCAGAACTGTCAAACAAGCTTTGTACATAAAGAGCATGTGAGCAGCATTCTCCAGACTGCTTTCAATAAACTGTGCCTCCCTGTCCTCTGATATTCACAGAACAAAGTCATGCAGTTCTTCTGAAACAGAATGTTCTTTCCAGTGTGTAGGACATCCAGCATGAAATGTGAGTTCAAATGATACTCTGCTGCTGACTTCCTGTATCAATTTGAGCCAGTTTCCTATAGTGGAATTAAGGTTCAGGAAGAAGTCTGTGTCTGTGCAGTGCAAGTGGCTCTGTGTGAGCCAAGGCCCACTATAGCCAGTAGACTCCAGAGAACAAGACAACTAAGCAGATCAAAGTGTGAGACAAATGACTTCTTTGCTCTGATTGCCGTTTTGACTTCACCTCTACTGAATACAATGGGAGCTTCAACACTTCTAGTCAAAGCATTCACAACACAGAAACCTAAGTTTATGGGTCTAAAGCTGGAGATGAGTTAGACCTTACTGTCAGATCAACAGGACATCTAAATAAGTTTATTTATCTGAGATTAGTTGTTTATCTGTGAGAAATGGAGGTATTAACGATTTTCTAATACCCAAAGATAAATACATTAGAGATAAAACTGAAAAAAAAAATCACTTCACTAATGGAAGCAAGGGAGAAAAAAGGCTGTGCAGTACCTATGATGAGTTCAAAGAGAACAGAGCTGGGCTATTCACAGTGCTGCATGTTGGGAGGATGAGACACAATAAGCAGTCGAAAAAAAGGATGCTTAGACTGGCTATATAGAGAAACATTCTTGCTGTGAGGACAGTGAACAGTGGAAGATGTTACCCAGAGAGATTGTACCATCTCTGCCCTTAATGGTTTTCAAGAACACGTGGAATAAAGTCCTGAGCATCCAGGTCTGCCCTCATGGCTGGCCACTTCAGCCATGGTGGTCAGGCTGGACTAGAGACCTTCTGAGTTACCTTCCTACTGAATTATCCTGGTAGAGAAGTCTGTCATCTCTTTTTTACTATAGAAATTCAGAATTCATTCTGTGCATTCTTTCTCCACAGGAGAAAGCCTTCAGATGAACAGTCTTCAAAATCCAAAGTCCTAGAGCTACCTCCTCCTCTTTAGCAACACCACCATCACCACCACAACAACAACAACAAAAAACAACAAAAAAACCAAACCAAACCAATGAAACCCCCCCCCCCCCCCAAAAAAAAAAAACCCAACTAACAACAAAGCAAAGAAAAAAGTAACCAAATTAGAAACATAGAATCATTTAGGTCAGAAAAAGCTTTTAAGATCATTGAGTCCAACTGTAAGGGGAAAAAAGTGGGGTGATGTGTAATTTCAAATATTATGCTCCATTGATGCTTCCAAGAAAGTGCCTCTTAGATGCCTTCAGACATCTCATGTATCAAAAGCCTGGGAGATAGAAGTTATCACTACTATCAGCACAGAAAAGCAAGGCACCAGATGGTACATAGTTAGGTTTATTGAAAGACAGATCACATTTTTCCCTCAAAAGTACAGAGACAAACCACCTGCCCTTTTACATAGCGATTTCATATCAGCATTTTAATTTCCACTTTATACTGTCTTCATAAGCATGAAGGCAGAACCGCTGTCAGTTGCCCATGTTTACCCACCACAATTTCATTATTAATATTATTTTATTTAATTTGGAGCATTTGGTGTACAAGTACAACCAGGTCAAGTCCCTGTGGCTAATATTCATTTTAGCTATATGGCTATTATGTTCATCAGGGCTACTTACAACTGCAAAGACAGTATGAATACACAGAACAGTGCTGAGTCCACAGAGCTATGAGAGTGTGAGCCTGCTTCTATTCTCTTCTCTAGCATCAGCAGCATTTCCAAACCATGTTTTAATGAGTGCCAGTATGAGCAAAAATAATCGACTGGATAGTCAGCAAGCCTCCAGCTATATCCTGATTCAGCAGAAGTGGCAGGTAAAAAGCCATATTTTTACTCGTATCCTGTGAAAATGTGAAGAGAACAGTGTCACATGAGTTCTGCCCTACCACTTTTATAAGTGTTTCATAAATACCATACTATTATGTTAGGAGTATCTTCTCACGTAGTTATTTGCCCTTCCCATCCCTGAGGCAGCAGCACCCATACCTGTGTTGCTCAGTAGATACTTACCTGTCAGATCTGCTCTTAAAAACCTCCAGAAGTAATATCACCAAGACAACCAAGTTCCATGCTCAGCTGTCCTGCTATACAGCTCTTTGCTTTAGAGATAACTAAAGCCTCCATCACTTTAAACATAAGTCTATTACTCCTTCTTGTCCCTCTATTTCCTTCCTTACCTGTATGTGAAGACCACGCCTTCCTTTCTCTAAGGTGAGCAAAGCCAGGCCTCCTGCAGCAGCTGTGCCTGGTGGGCAGATGGCAATGCTCTCTCCAGACCCTTTCAGACTTGCCTTTACAGCTCTGAGCAATACACAAGGACTGCATTTACACCTGCCAAAGTAGGTTCCCCTTAGCACCTCCCAGCCCGATATTGCTGACTCCTGTCTGAAACATGGCTCTCTCCCAGCAATCAGTCCCCACTCTGTATTCCCCAATTTTCCTACTTCTGCCTCCCATGATAATGTGCATTTGTCCTTACAGAAGGACATCATCTGCTCATAGCACTTCAGCTTGGCAGGACTGTTTAAACACCAAGGCTCTCCCACCATGGATCTTCATCCTTGCTCACCTTAGGGCCACCTGCACTTTTATAAACATGCTATCTCTTCTAAGTCATTAGTGCAAATATTTTTTTGTTAATGACTATACATTTAGATAACTAGAGACAACTACCATCTGAGTACACCTTCCTACCAATTGCACAACCTCATTGTTTCCTCAAACCCACACTTCCCTTAATTTTGTGTCATCATAGAGAAAAGCTTCACTAAAAATCAAGAAAAAATTACTTACTAAAAAATCCCACACAAACCTAAATTTGCCTTTTACAATTTTCTTAAACGTACTTCCCTTCCAGTTCTGGGGAGGGATTGCTAATGACTCACTCTTTCAACATTACAGCTACCGTAGTTCTACTTCTCATTTTGTTGCCACTAACAATAGTTAACAGTACAACTACAACACCAAAAGGTGAAGGTTAAAGTAGAAAAGATGTTTAAAACTTCTGCCTGTCTAGCCTCAGCAGTGGATAATTAGATTTTTCTTTTGGGCACCCATAGAAATATTTCCATGTTCATATTTCATATTTTCATGCTCTAATAACATTGTTTTCTCACATACATTTCTATGCCTGCTAATTGTTCAGGAAAAAGCCTCAGAATATCTTCAGAAAGCTATGTTGAAATAGGTTTACCTTTACAAGTGGAAAAAAAAGGTAAGAAGAACAGAAGGTGGACATTTTAAGCCTCTAGACTTCCATTTATCAGCCACCCATACAGAAAGCTTGATTTTCAGAGGAAAAGAGCTGAGCTCCTGGGTTCCCATTTGTCACAACTACGATGAAAAACTGAAGAGGCTTAATCTGCCCTAGTAGGAACAGAATTGAATCCAGGAGCTCCAGAGCATATAAACCATTAACAGCAGGTGTCTCTGACCCAGAGCTTCTATCCAGAGATGTCCCAGGGCAAAACAGTCCTGTAATACAGGTGAAAACGAAGTCTTTTCAACCTCCACTTTTCCTCAGCAAGAACCTTACTCCTGGTAGGGCTGGCATCAAGCCCAAAAGATTTAGAAAGTTTTACTTCATTTCTGTTCTGGTACAGGGGTTTTTGTGGTTATTTTTTTTCCTCCCACCTGTTTACTCTTCTCCTGGTTGCGTAAGCAGTTTTGAATGCTCTAACTCACATAAGTAAAGGCCTCTAGAGAAGGGAAGATTATATGGACTATTTAATGAGAGTCAGAGTCATCCTCCCCATATTCACTTCTTCTAGCTCCTGAAATCCTTCATTTTTGGCAAGCTCCAAACAACCACCTATCTCTGCGCCTCATCCATTGCACGTTAACTAGTTGTCTTCATTCTTGACCAGATCCCTTCTCTGACCAGATGTTACCAGACTCAAATGTCTGCTCAGTTACTCTCTTCCCTGTTTCTGTTTCTTGCAAAAGAAGGGAGGCAAACTTAGATCATTCAAACACCAAACCAGAAAAATCTGAGTTTCCAATACAAGTTTTCCTTCTATATGACACTCCAACAAGGTTTTTTGTTCCTCTTACTAGACATGGCTTTGAGGGATTATTATTAACTTCATTTTTGCAGGCAGAGAAACTAAGAAAATGACGTTTCACATCATTCCTTCAAGTAAGCCTAGGAGTTCTGACACTCCCACCTACTTCAGTGGGAATACAGATGAGCTCAACACTGAGTGCCTTTGAAAATCCCACCCCACTTTTCTGCTTCAAAGCAGTTCAAAACCTAACTCTCAGGCTCCTTTTAGTCAGTAAACACTACATCTGTTCCTAAGAAGTTATAAACATAGCATTTTGCAAAACAACTGTGCAAAATCTCTGGAAAAAACAACAACAAAAATATATAAAAATGCATGAAGTTACCACACTTACATAATACCAATGTGGACTTGAAGCCATTTCCCATAAAATACATGACAGGGAAAAAGATTATAAACACTGCAGCTGCTGATCTACTCAACATATTAATGTAATATTCAGTCTTTTCCAGAAATGGAAATCAATTATCCCTAGAATTATTAATGCAGAGGCAATTTGTAAATATGCAGAACTGTCTACCCTGGAGTGAACAGAATATATGTTTCTTGTTAGGTTACTGCTGAGACATTTTTACAGCACTGGTTCCTGTGAAATTTTGAGTAAATGTGTTTACATAGTACTTTCAAAGTGCAAAAATCATTTTAGGCTGCTGCCACAACCAAGGTAAATGGTACAATGTTAGATGACAAAAAAACTTGCAGTATGTGTCCCTTTTGTAAGTTAGCAACAGAGCCTGGCACTACTTTGACAATCCAAAACCTTCACAGAAGTTGCAGACAGCCACATCTCTGCTCTTGGTACCTTACAACACATCAGCTTCTGCAATATTAATGAGCTTTTTCCTAAATAACGTAAAAGAAACATTGCCACAGTTTACAACCACCCATTGCCACATTAACAGTGCAATCAGTTAAAATAAATCAAAGCTAAGTGAATTAGTTAATGATCTCCTTAGTGTGCTTCAAAAGGAGAATAAGCTGCACAGTGAACCTCAGTCAAGCATTACCACTGATTCTAACAGTTTTTAAGTACCTAAATAATTCAGGAGTATAAATCTTAAAGTGGTAAAGACCTAGGATTCTAGGTCATTCAGGCACTCCTGAAAACTTTCTCCAGGTCCTGGGTCAGTCAACTGGAACCTTTCACACTCAGCATCAAGTTCAGCTTTAGCCCAAAATTGTTTGTTATAAAGTTATTGGATGCCATGGAGTGAATTAGTTTCTAGGTTACAAAGGTCAAAGTTACCAAATAACTTTTCTGTTCATCACAGTAGCAGATGGCACAATGGATCAAATGGGCATGGAAAGAGTTATGAAAACTGCAACATTTCTGTCATCAATTATGACAGAGATGACTGTGACAGAACTGAGGGTCACAGGTGGCAGATCACACATTGAACCTCTGTGCAGTATCTCAAAATTAATCGAGGGTATCAGCACACTGATGACCAAGAACAAGTTCAAACCAGTCAGAGGCTGTGTACACAGGTACTTATAAAGGGAGGAAAAATACAAAAGCCCTTCTACACACCACATCTGCAGAGAATTTTACCACTGAAATAAATTTCCTACTTCTCACTTTAAAATTTCTAAGAATCAAGCCACCAGATTGCAAAGGCACAAGATTGCACATCAAATAAATTGATTGAAGATATTGCCTTCTGCTTTGCGAAGAGTCTGGTTATCCTTTTTTATTATTTTTCTTAATTCTCATAGCTTTGATAAGCATTGATGAAACAAAAATATTATTGTCATATATGATTTACAATTAAGATAACTATATATTTCTGGCATGTATGGCAGCCAAGCAACATACCTGTGATTCCAAGCTACAGCAAGACAACTGCTATATTAGCCTGGGCTCTGCAGAATATATCCCAAGCTGTACTATGCATCCTAAGGTTCAACACTGTGAAGACTGCTTACAGTTGAGAATTAACTTGCAGTTGGACTGCTTCTTAGTGACCATAGCTCCTAACTTCTTCGAGATGTCAGAAATAGGTGCTCAAAACTGCCAACGTTTTCTCAGCCTTAGCTGTCACAGTGATCAGGTCAGGCATCAACCACAGGCAGTCTGGATACAACCCTTCATCATTTTTTCCTCATTGTGTATGTGTATATATATCAAAACAAGTTTACATAGTAACATACTAAATAGTAGAAGCTCTGTTGCTTGGAAGCTCAAGAGACTACGCCACACTTTTTACAAAAGGTTGCCCTTGTCATTCTTCACTGTCATTTTATGTCACTATAATTAACATTTAGCTGTTCAAGTTGAACAGGTACATAGGGGAAAACCAGCACCTCTACAGTTAAGTTTGCCCATTCCATCACTGCATCCTGTGGGACAACAGGAGGATCCAAGTTACACCACACCTCTGAGGCCTCCAGCACAAAGCAGAGCTAACCTCACAGGCAGAGCAGGTGTTCCAGGCTTGTTCCACTGACCTCTGGACACCTCCAAGGGCAGAGGTCCCACCACATCTCTGGGCAATCTGCACCAGTGCTTCTCATAGTAAAGTATTTTTCCCCATGTTCAGAGAGTTTCCTTGGCTACTGGTTGCAGCTGCTGCCTCCCAGCCTCAGCTATGTCCCTCAGAGAAATCCCATGCTTGCTTTCTAACAACCTTCTTTTAAACAGTTGGAAACAATTTTCCTTAGCCATCTTTTTCCAGGCTAAACAAACCCTGCTTCCTCAGTCACGGGCATGACAGACTTAAGTTGGGGGAAATTAATTTATTGCTGATTAAAATAAATATTTAACTACTGATTTGGTTAATGGGAAAGGAAGAGGCAAACTTGAAAACAGCTTTCCTTCCCTTGTTCCCAAGGCCTGGCCTCCCTCCAGACTCCTCTCCCTGCTCCAAGCAGTGCAAGAAGCTGCAGTCAGTCTGTAATGGCTCCTCTTTGCCACTCCACCTCCCTCACACTTGCGCCTGTACTGGCGTTGACCCATTCCTGGTACTTCAGGGGATATCTGCTCTGGAGCCACAGAGCACCTCCTTTGCCTCCAGCCTTGGCCTTTGCTCAGGCTTCCTCCTGTTAGGTATTTTCCACCTTTCTTAAATGCACTTTCACTGAGGCAACACCATGTTGGCTGTAGGGTTCAGCCATGCTCTGTGTTGGGTGGGTTGGAGCCAGCAAGAGGCCGTCCCCCACACAGGGCAGCCCTGGCCCCTCATCACTGAGGCCACCTTGCAGCCCCTTTATGTCAGCACATCACCACAGACACCTAGCAGAGCCATGTAACTAGGTGATCCCTAACTCAATCCTCTTCCACTGCAAGCCCTCTGTCCCCCAGCCCTCAAAGGCACATGAAAGGATAAGGCATGATGCTGCCAGGAAAAATTAAGGGAAAGATACCATTGCATACCTCAGGCTTAGCTGTGTTCTTCACCGCTAAATTCAGAGTTTTACCTACATAAACTGTTTAAGCAAACTCCCTTACCTTAATTATCTGCTTCCACTACACTTACAAAAGAGTTAAGAAGTCCAAGCCATGTCTGACCATCCATGCACCTCTGAGGTGAGCATTACAAGAATCAAAGTAGGGATCAAAACCCATGCCATTACCTTTGAAGTTTAAAGAAATACCTCAAAGAGCTTGAAGTCCTTTAGTGACATTGACTTCAGATAAAAAACAGAAGGTGATATTTAATACCAGCATAATAACTACATTTAGTATACATTAGCAGTGCTTCTCAGCATAGAAGACATCTGGCCCACTCCTGAGTAACTGATGGCTTGGGTAACTTGCCAGGAGGCAGTCAGACTGCCTCTGATTTGTATATACTGGGAAAAAAAAAAAAAAAGGTGAATCAGCTTTCAGTACAAGCAGGCTTCAGCAAGAGCCATATCTTCAACACTGTGTAGCTGCCAGGGCTTACACTCAGTGCTTATTAAGAAATTACTTTCCTCAGGGACTGTGGGCCATGCAGACCTGCAGCTTACATCTGCTACCTTCATGAGACCATGATGAGAGCTGCATCCCATCTTCTGATACCCACGTTTTAAGAGGATGTTCAGTAACTGAAAAGGAGTGTTGTAAATGAACGAGAGCTAGGAATAATTTATTACATTAAAAAAAGGCACTAAAAACTCAGGTCATTTCGTTTACAGTAGAAGAGCCACGCTCTAACTTAGTTGCTGTGGTTACATTCTCATATGAGAAGAAAATGCAGTTAGTGAAGGACTCTAACTTAGCTGATGTAAGAAAAACTAAGGGACTTGAAATTAGAGTCAGACACACAGAAGTTAAAAATAAAAAGGTTCCAATAGCAACCAAACATGATTAAACAGGTATAAAAGGCATTAGAATGTCTGATAATCTCTTTTGACCTCAAAAACCTATGTATCTATACAGACAGCATCAGCTAAGGCCTCTATACAATTTGACTCTATATTGAGCAAAAAAATCAAATCAGTTTTTATTTCCAAAGCCTGAACTGCAACAGCCTTTCTAGCTAACCATCACCCAAAACTATCTTAACATACCACTTGTTTCAAATTATATATGTAGGTTTCTTCTGTGGCTGAAGTACAATATGAGACTTAAAGTATCTTAAAGGGTCCAGAAAGCAGAACCACTGGTGAAACAAATGAAAAGCAGTCTGCTCAGCAGGATTGCACAAAACATTTATTAAAGACAGAATGAATACAAATGAGACAATGAATTACCCAGAAGAGTGATCATGTTCTTTTTCTCTGAACAAGAAGCCATGATCCTGTTCAGTCCCTGCACAATGGGATCAGCCACATTAAGATTACTCACTCATTTTGGTTCAAGTGCTTACTGGTGAGCACTGGAGGCTTCATGTGTTTGCTTGGTTCTCTACAGTGACATTAGAACTTCACTTAGAAAAAAATGCAAGAAGCCAAGCTTTTTATCAAACAATGCAGGGTTCTGGGTCACAAGTAACTTGCAACATCATCCCTGGATGCAGAGTATGGTAAAACATTTGTAAAATATTTTCCTATCTTACACTCTGATCATGAAGCGCAGGCCCCATTTGATGACTGTGTGAGATTCAAGAAAGATTTCAACAGTTCAAGAAATTTGCAGTCAAGAAGGTTAGTAAACAAAAATCTAGTGATTTACTAGATTTACTTTACTCCTTTAGCAAAGTCACTTACAGATTAAAGGCAGATGGATTCATTACATTTAACATCATAATGAGTTTCTCTTTTAGATGTAATGTTACATTGAATTTTATACTATTACACTTACTGTTAATCTTCAATTTTTCAGTATCTTTAATACAAGTTAGCATAAAGAAATTCCCAGAATCTCCTTGACCATCCTTAGAATGATCATTCATGTCGCACCATACAAGAAAAATATTCTAAATATTATAAAACATTATTTTTTCTAATGTACCAACCAGCCTTGTGGAGGCTTTTCCCATCCCAAATCACCCACAAGTTTCTCTTCTCCAGATGGAGGAAAGACCAAATTTTGACTAATATTGTGTTCTGATAGAGAGAATTTCATACAGTATTGACATAAGATTGACAATGTAGTGTTTATGATACTTTGATTACTGAATCTAAGTTTGGTGGATGTGGGATTTTTTGAGTTGTTTGTTTTGCTTAAAAAAAAATGCTTTTCTCTTCACAAGATAGCTATGAAAGGTTCTAGAGGTTTCATCTGACAATAAAATAAAGGACTTTTCCGCAGTTCAGTCCAGTCAGCATTTGCTTTAACACAAGTAGAAGTTACAGAGATCAGCAGTTTCCAGACAGTAACCCCTGAACTGGCCCAGAGAACAATATTCAACAGCAGAACCTACTCGTACGTTGCTTACATGCTGCCCAGCTCAGTAATCTGGGAACGTTAGCTGTGGTTATACTATGAGTTTCATGATAGCCTAAAGCCCATCCACCAGGACAAGAAGCCATTTACAGAAAGTACAATTTTGTACTTTCTGGCAACTTGCAGCAGAGCTTTCTGCACTGACTCCTTGCTGAAAAAGACAGAACCATCTGAGCCTGTTTACTCCCCACTGAGCTTATCTTTTTTACCAGGTGATACAGGATAAGTACGTAAAAAAATGATTGGGAGTCAACTTCATGTTTAAGACTTGGTGCAGGGACATACTTCTAAAACTGGCTGTGCTCTGTTCAGCACTAGTGTGCCAGTCCTACATGATGGGAGATTCATTACTTGCTAGCTCTGGGCCAGGAGCTCTGCACAGCGTTACCGTGCCGGCAAAGGAGCCTCTGCAGAGCCACATCATTCTTCTGCATCATTTGAAAGTTGTGAGCAGTCACCAAATTACAAGAAAAGAGAGAGAGAGGAAGGAGTACAATGTCCAACTAGTGGATGCACAGGCATATGCAGAAAGTTGCATTTGTTCATGGGGGCTCAAGTGCCTACTGAAGATATGCCTGCATGATGCGAACACATACTGCTCTCCCTGGTACCTCTTTTATTCAGGGACAGAAACACCACCCAAAAGTTGCTACTGTTAGCTAGAACAAAACATTTGTTTTCATCTAGCCAAAGTCCAACAGAGTGCCTCAGGCAGCCCATGCATTTGACAACTGGTTCAGCAACTGTCTTAGAATACATTGGTATAAATATCTGCAAAAGCGTAAAAAGCGTAAGGAACCCAGATTTACTCACAGTTCAGCAACATAACTGTCCACAGAGGAAATATTTCCCTTTGACTCAAAATATGCTTTATTGACAAATTTTTCATTGAAGTGTTAGACACTGCTGCAGCACACAGACGACTGTTCTGGATAGAAGTTTTCCACTGACTCTTCAGTGTACCTCCTGCCTTCTATTTACAGGTTAAAGCTGAGAGAAAATACATTTTAGAAATAGCTGTAGAAAACGAAAACTATAAATTTGAATGGCTGAGAAGCTTATGAAAGCAAAACTCAATTCGAGTTAGGACAGGACAAGGAAAACATGACTAAGATTTTAAAAAATGACAAGTACAATGAACTGGACAATAACTGTCCTACATAAACATTGTATATATAAGTAGATTACCTTGAGTAATCTACTGGAGTTTCCAGTGAGAAAGAGAAACACTCTAACTTAAAAATTATAATTGATTCTTTTTCCCCCTCCTTCCTCCAAATGAGGGGAGACTTCTGGCAAAAATTCACCTCTTTCCTGCACAGACCATACAAGCTCTGTAATATTACAAGGGCTTCACCTATCCAGTCTGGAATATAAAGAGATGCTCCTCCATCAGACATGAACAGAACAGTTATGTCATGAACATCAGCAGCTTCCACCATATTTTTATCCTGTCTGAAGCAAGTATCAAGTCAACATCAGTTAACCTGATTTTTATAGCCAGGAAAAAGATCTCACTGAAAGTGTTTGATTGATTATTTGCATGAGTTTAACCTCACAGTACAAGACTACAGGTGGTCTGAAAAGATAATTTATTTTCCATAAGTATCCCTGAAGCACCATGTGTGAGAGCCAGGCAGCATGGCTGACAACCTTACATTACAGCTTTGCTAAATCTGGTTACATTTAATAAAAAATTAATTGAACAAAACCGTATTGTTGTAATGATAGTGCATATTGCTACCCAAAAACATGTAAAAAGAGTCAAAGATCAAACAGCCTTCAGGGCTCTGACCCAGCACACTTTTGGGAAAAGCTAGAGTTGGATTTCCCCTCAAACCCTGGACCAAGCACGCTGGTGCCCTCTTCTGGTCCCGTCCTTCGGAGACCATCAGAATACAGCGTCGCCAGCAGTCGTACTGTGAGTCAATCCGCTCTTTGCTTCTGGTTTAACACAAAAAAAGCTCAAGGTCTTTTCCCGCAAGACTGAACCAGACACTGTTCCTCTTCAGTAACCAGAGGTGACAGTACATTACAGCACTTAGGACATTTTGCTGTTCGAAAGCATGTGCTATGCAAATGTGATTCAGAGGGAACCTGGTTCTGCCACCTCAGTATCTGCACTGATGTTGCTGCTCATCTACAATCTGTTTTGCCATCCATTTTGTTAATACCCAGTTATTTCTATCCTCTTTATGAGAGGAAAAAAAAAATTACCAAATGGAGGACGATCCTGTTTTGAGATACGTCACTTCAGTTTCTGCCTAAACAGGGATGGAGTTTACAATATTCTACTATAAGCAGCTCACTAAGTAGTACCAAATGCCTAATCTGTTAAACACTGTGGGGTCTAGGGCTCTCTTTCTTACTTTTTCATGTTATTTACACATCAAACCACAAACAATAATAAACAAGCAGAAAAAGCTTGGCTGCAGATGGTGCAGGGAGACTATTTCTTGCCAGAACTCAATGCTTCATTATGAGCCTGTTCTTTCAGCACTTGGCTCCAGTGATGCTCTTCTGTGTTCAGATAAAGAGGGTTTGAATATCTGAAAAACAAGGACTGAGGACTCCCTTATGGTTTAAGTAGGTATTTACTGGTACTAATGGCAGGGACACTTGGTCATTCTGGACACATTGCTAAGGACAAAAAAGGGAAGACAGTAAGCCTGAGCTCTGGGCCCAGCTAGGCACACAGCCTGTTAGTTCACACTGACTATTTTGTCCTGCTCCAATAAGCTCTCTCCAAAACAAATCTACTTTAAAAACAAGCTAGCCCTACAAATCCTGGAAACAAGCCAAATGGAGACAGACATTTGGCCAGGAACCAGCCCTTGCTCAGTTCACCATTATTTTTCACTACCAGCACAGCCCAACTACACAAGCACTGCATAAAACTCCAGGACAGAGCCATTATTTTACTACCTCCTGGAGGATTAGGGCCAGGACTGCCTGGTCTTCCTTGTCTTGGCCTAGACACAAGTTAATCTGATGTAGGTAGGCCTGTACTTTAGGATTAATTGTGTCATATGCCCAGTACCTTTTTGTAGACTGTCCTGTAGGTTTGTCTGTGCTAATTCTCTTCAATGTTTGCACGGCTGCCATCTACAGTGACAAACCACAAGGAGATCACAGAAGAGTTGTGACTGGCTGTATTAGGTACTTATCAAAGGCGCTTCCTAAACCACTGTTTCTCTACATCTCTGCAGGAACATCAGATAAAGTGCACATACTTCATAAACTTGTTGTCATGGATGTTCATTATGGACATCTCATCATGCAAAGCTTTGTATTTTTTTCTATTAAGCAGATGCAATCTGAACATACAAGAGCATCCAGGAGAAAGTGTGAGCTTACCATACAAGAGTAAAGCTATGAAACAGATAACAGCAAAAAGTAATTAAGTATTCAATGCGACTCTTGTCTGATGCAGTAGGAAAACACATACATCCTCTATAACTAGTAGAGGGCTTAAACTTCATAAGACTCAGTTTGACAGGGGGATAGAACATCTGAGTAGGGGGATGGGTCTGTACCTCCTCCAGTTCACATCTCCCTAGCACGGTCTGCACAGCTCTTCGGTATATGATGATGATCTTACTCTGGGGAAGCAGGTGATGAGGAAAATTGCAAGATAAAAAGCTTAATTCCAGGAAGCAATTGCTGATGTTGCTGGCTTTTTTTCATCGTTAAGAGCAGCCCCACAAGCTGCTTGAAGGTCACGGGCTAAAATAAGTACCAACCTCAGCAATCAGAACCAATTCCAGTCATTTGTAAAACTGACAACAAGCAGGTATGCACGAAGACTAATCACACAGGCAGATTTCCCAGCAAGGCAGACAACCTTCAGTCATGAATCAACAGCTTAACTATTCTGAACACGGTTAAAGCATTCTAACAGCCCAATTAGCCCTCAGACATCCCTTACTCATTCAGGAGAAGAAGAAAACAAAGGCACACCATAGTTCTTAAATTACCACCTTACCATAAAGTTCTGCTTATCTCTTTTAATCATAAAGGAACAAGGGATTCACAATACATCCCCAGCTATAAAGAACAGCTTTCTCAGGACACCAGAGACAGCTACAATATTTAATTACTGATTAAAAAAGTCAACTAAACACAGAAGAAACAGGATCATAAAACCACAGCACATTTGGGTCTCTTGAAAGGCACAGCAGGATAATACAGAAACTGCTAGAATAAGATTAGAGACGATTTTGTTTGGTTTTAATATCATTAAAGATTTCTTGAATTGAACATCATGGGTCAAAGTTAAAATCCTCAACACTTCTCAGTTCCAACCTACGCCACTAAGTGCCGAGTGATCCCTCAAAGCTCCTCGGATATGCTCAGCCTGCTGTCTCACTGGTAGCTTTTACTTCTGGCATATTGTCCCAGTACATTTTAAATGGGGGAAGATACTGTGACCTGCAAAGAAGTCAATATTCTGCCTTTGAAATACATATGCTGACATTCAGAGACTGATCTTCACAGCAGAGCTAACTGAACATGATCAGCCTTGACATTTCCAAAACTGCACACTGAACAAAAAAACTCGAGGTCTTATTTGTGGCCATTATCTACTAGCCACTAAGCGGGATGGTCAAAAATGGAGACTATCTCTCTTTAGTCTTTAACACTGACTTTATTGCCTTTATTTCTTTTCTGGGATATGGCTGTCTTCAAGAAGTCTACTTGTGTTTCAAACATCACGCAAGGCTGTGAGCTTTATATCTCTTAGTTTTTCTGTATAGCATAGGCACTACAATGAAAGGAGAAAGCTTCCTTTTGTGTTGCTTTCACCTCCCTCCTTATAAATCCATATTCCCATATACCTGATTTTCAGTACATCTTTTAGTACTCAAGTGTTTTTGCGTCTACATTCAAGCACTTCATCTTATTAAAACAGCATTATTTCACCTTTGTTATCACATTATGCCCAACTGGAGCATCTCTTATCCCTTGATCTCAGGCAGAGAACAGCCCACATGAGGAGGAGGTCAGAATTAAGTGTGATAATTCACACTGAATGAGAGAGGAGATAGCACCCAGTTTTCACCTTGAAATAGTCAAGGCTCACTCACACAAGAGCAGTAAGACTATTTTCCTTGCTCTGAATAAGACAAATCCAACAAAAGGAAATGAGAATAGAGCACGAACATTCAAAATGTCATTATTACACATCTCAGATGAGACCACTTCAAGATCAGTTTCTAGTGTCTGACAAATTCAAATTTAATCCATCTTGCCTAAACTCGTTATTAGCATTCACATTGCAGTATTATGTGATTCTTCATCTTAACTAATTAGGTTTTTTTCATTTTCCCTTTTTAGCTCTTGGACTGAAGGAATACTTAAGTCAAAAACTGAGCTGAAAAATAGTTATAAAAAAAGAAAACAGATGAAGCACAGTCTTCTTATATTATAGCTTAAAAAAACCAAACCAAAACAAACACAAAAAAACCTCCCCAAAACAGGCACATCTGCATACCAAAGAACTGAAGCTCCAAAAAGGTTAAATGCAACTATTGTAATTGTCTTGCAGCTGTAAGTAAAACCTAATAAAGTAAAACAGAACAGAAGTTAGGATTCTAGGAAGAGTCCACATGTTAAAACACTTAGTAAATTCAGACCCAGACACCACCTACTTTGTTAGATACACCAAATCTGTTGGCTCAGGAATATGACACATGACTGTGGACATAGGCTGTTCATAAGAACAAAACTTATCTCTTCCCCATTACTATTGTAGCATGACCATATAAATGCCTTCAAACTGCTGTAATACTAGGAAAACAGTCCTGTACTTGAGATGTTTATTACTGCTTCGAGAATACCCAACACTACAGTAATGGTGCATGCTGAACTGCAATTACTTACAAGTAGAGTGAGTGTTATTAACATGAAGCTTCAACCTCATTTACTTGACTAGAAAGTGTTTGAAGCAAGAGACCTGTCTATGCTAGACTAAAATGGAATGCTCCCCTCCCTTAAAGGATAATATCGTCGCGACGGAAAGCTCAGGACACTTAATGTAAGAATCCATGAACTTCGTTTATTGAAGATTGACAGCAGCTTAATATACACTCCATAATAGGCTCATGAATATTACAGAAATTAGGCTCATTATTGGCCCACAGTTAGGTGGTGATATCATCTTAACTGCCTTCCATTGTTTACACAGGTGGTGTGTTAAGTGCTTTTGTTTTGCTAATGCTAAGCTCCTGTTTTTCAGCTCAATTTAGAATACCCAAGGACATCGCTGCTTTCTCACAGTCTGTTATCTCATACCTTCTCACAGCCTAGCTAGAGGCCTGCGTCTTATACTTTAGCAGCTCATCCATGGCTTTAGCCATGTCCATATGTCCACACATTTCTAATCAATTCTCCACAGGATATTTACTTGGAGATAAGTAAATCTCTCATAGCCAATACCTCCACTTTGGAGGAATACAAGCGTTTGCGTTACTAGGGGGATTCACCAGCCTGCACAGGGAGGAATCAAGGGGAAGAAAGACTTACACACATTGAGGGAAGTGAAATCCCTGAAGCTAAGAGTGTCACAACACATACATTAGTATAATCAGGTTTTAAAACCAAAATAAGAGGCTTTTTAGTTCATACTTAGTATGTCTGCTGAATAAAGTACTGATGTCAAGCATTAAGCCTATTCTTGCTTGGAAACACACACTAGACTGTATAGATGGCTCTTAGAAAGCAGTAAGCAGGGAAATTTTTAAACTCTTGCAGTAAGTGAATGCCTCAGACTTACCTTGCCATTTAGACGAGTGGATTATAGTTCTTTAAAATGCTGACCAATATGTCCAACTGATTTTTTAACTACTTTGGACAGGGACAATTATGTTTAATAATACACAAGGTAGTTTGTGGGGGTTTTGTTTCGGGGGTTTTTCTGTTTTGTTTTTTTTTTAAACATTGCCTAACAAATAAGACAGTGGGACATAAGACAGTGTAGCAGCTCAGGCTAAGATAGTTAGTTCTGTCCCATCACCCTCCCTTGACATATTCAGCAGTGTCCTAGTGGCATAAGTGGTCATCTCAGACAGCTATGCCATAAGACTACCCCATACCACAAGTATGACTCAGGAGCCATGTAGCTCAATTCCATTGTCCCAGTACCTCACAGCTTTTAGCATTGCTCTCTACTGCAGTCTATCCACCAGTGTTTGAAGTTTTCCAAAAGCTCTGCCAGCCAGTCTCCCTTCATCCAGCTCCTTGCAGAGCAATCTCCCTATTTTGCCTCCATAAAGGGAAGTCTGACTTTTACCTCAACATTGATGATCTTCTATAAAGATGTTCAGAGTTCAGTGGATGTTTTCAGTCTGATATGGTAAAAAAGTTGCAGAAAATAGCTTCTGTTCATGGCTATGTGATCTTGTTTTATAGAAGAGGAGGAAACAAATAAGACTGCAGGAAATAACCTGTGTCTATGGAGATGTCACATTGTGTTGGTTCAAGCCATTCTTTATCCACTCCAGCCATCTTATAAATCCTGCTTATAGTGACTTAGTAAAAAAAGAAAACCAAAAAACCACCAAAATACCCCAACAAAAACCACCACAAACAACACACAAAAAACCACTTCACAATTCATTCCACTTACTGTTACTGCAGATATTATCTGGAGTCAGAAGATTCACAGAAGTAGAGTGCAATAAGACATTTATTAAAAGTGCTGTCAGTTATGTTAAGAGCTATAGTCTAATATTCTCTTTAAAAAAGGCATCTCATTAAAAAATATAAGCTTAAAACCATTCTGATCACTATGGTTACAGACACATGACCTGTAGGGCTCTATGAAATGTTAGACCAGCTTTGTTGATTGGGACAAAATAATCTTCAAGTCCAGAATCCACAGTCTCTACTGTAGAGGAAGAACTGCTGGGAGCTCCAGAAGAGACACCTGCAGGTACCTGGAACAGAAATACAGTTACTACAGATACTAGCTTAGCCAGCAAATCTAAAGCTATCACCTGCTTGTGCAATGCACTGGAGAAGAATCATCCTGCAGTAGCACAGAAAGAATTGTTATCCCATGCATCTGTGTACTCACAGATCAGTTACTTTTCTGTTCAGAAAAGTTCTCCTCACGAGGCTGACAGAGGCTTCTGCTTCAGAACTAGAAGCTGACCACTATGCAAAGCTTGTGAGCTACAGCAGCTACAGCCCAAGCTGCTAAACCGGAGTCATCCGGTGCTTATAGTCTACAAGTTACAGAACACCGGCTAAGTGGTTACTTACTTGGTGTGCTTATACTTCTGCTTAATAGCTTGCAGCTGGCAATGGGGAGCATCAAGGCATGCTTTATGCAGATCACTCAGGCAAGGCACTATCTCACTTAATGAATACCCAGTGAACACAGCAAGTGTTTCTGGCTAGTCAGATGAGAAAAAAGAAAAAATAGTGTTACTCTATTGCAGTCAGTCATCTAGAAGATGCATTTCCTATGGAATCAGAAACCATTTTCACTACATCAGTGCTCGCTCTAGGTTCTTTAGCCATGAAGAAGATTCAAGTGTACTCTGCCATCAGCTTCACTCTAGGTCTTCCTTGTTGCCATGAGATCTGACAAGCTCCTTCTGCTCTAAGCATGTGGCATCCATTACATCTCTTCTGGATCCTGCTCTCTTCTAAAGCTATTTCTCCAACACACAGATGGAAGGCCTATCAAGACTTGAATTAAAGAAGCCACTCAGGGTAATTACTCAAATAGACACATTCAGTTCTCCTCTATTTCCCAGAAAGCCCCTGTGTTGTCTCTGGGGAAGGAGTTTTGGGGATTAGCAAGGCCATAGGTACAGGCTTGATGTAAATGAGCAAAACAGGGAAGTCCCTCTCATTTCAGTGAAGAGGCATGATATTTCAGGTTTACTTAACTTATCAGGTAGTCGCATCAACTTGGGTGCAGCTACTCATCCTAGGTTTTCAGCCTTTATAATAATGTACTTTGCAGCTACTCCTTCTACTTCTCAGCTCAGTTCTAATGAAACATAAAATAACAAAGTGCTTGATCTAGTTATTAACATACAGTTGTCCTTACCCAAAAAGATCTGTTCACTGTATAGTTTGCTAGACAGTAGGCTGCTGCAGCAATTTGTGAAGGAAGGTACTTCAGAAAAGGATCAGCTTGAAGAAGACTCAGCTCTGCAAGATACTGAACAAGAAAACCCTAAGTTTTTCAAGAATAAGCATAGCTGGTACAATCAGTCCAATACAGCAAGCACTAAAGTTTGGCAGTGGTCTCAGTATCGTGTAAAAAAAGCATGAGTAACATGTCTAGAGAGAAAAACTAGCATTCTAGTCCTGTTGATCTCACAGAAGATCCTCTAGCATGTTTCAGGGCGGACAGAAAGACCAAGTTTTGCCAAAGCCTGAAAAAAATCTACAGTCTTCTGAAGTTCTGGTCCCATCATCAGCTCTGACATAATTTTACAGATAGAGACTTAGAAAATTCGAGTTTCGTAAAAATAACAAAGACACACTCTTCCCATCCTCTAAGGCTCGTTTACATAGGTGGACCCTACCCGGAGATCACAAATAAATGGACAGCTCTAAGAAGCTAAATCTGGGCTCTGCTGAAGTAGAGTCACAGTACATCCCTATACCCTTTAGAGAAGCAACGAGTCAGGCATTTTACTGTAAGCCTGCTGTTTCTAAGCAGGGTTGCCTACTCCATGCAAGTCCAATGCAGCTATGCAGACATTCTATGTCATTGTGTAGCAATATGCAGTAGCACCAAATCCAGGACAGACTTGCTACACAGGCACTCTTGAAAAAACAATCTACCACACAACTGCCTGTTCAGATAGATAGGTCAAACCTAGGACTTCCATGAGACATTTATCCAAAAATCTCAGCACAAGCCACAGACTACAAAATGTACAGTTTTTAGGCCTGTTGCAGCTCCTTCAAGGATCCCTTCTCCCTCCTCACTCCCAAAAGGCAGACAGTTCTTACCCTTGCAAAGTTCTCTGTCCTCATACAGACTCCATGCCTCTGAATATACTGAAGGAGGAACTGGTTGATGGTTGGGGCTGTTAGATCAAAACCAAGCACTTTGAGAAGCAGGTGCTCCATTCTTAGCAGCTGCTTTTTTGTGTAGGTATCATCTGTTATATAGACAAATTCATCCACTTCTGGTGGGTAGATCTCTTCATACTTCCTGAAAAAGGGATATAGAAGCCACATTTGTCAGCTTGAAATTTATAGCTGTGGTGGTTTCACCCTAGGCCTTCCTGGAGACCAACTTGTAACCAGGAAGGAACTAGAAAAGTGATCACGGAAGTATTCCATGCTATTCCTTTACGTAACTGGAGGTATAAATAAAACCAGGGGGAGGGATCGCGCTCTCTTCCTCTCCGGCGAGGTTCGAGAACGGTGGGTCCCTGTTTTGGTTGGGCTTATCTGGAGCCGAGGCCTACAGTGACTGCCGTTATCCGCCACGCGTGAGGGAGAGCCTGGGACCGCGTCAGGTCATCCTGCCTGTTCGAAGGGAAGTGGTGAGATTTCTGCTAGTTTGCCTTCGGCTGGCTGTTTGACTTGCTCGGTCCTTGCCCCTTTTTGTCTTTCTCCCTTTTCCCTT